>NC_135759.1:6593613-6771113 GCF_052425735.1 Oculina patagonica
AGTCAATAGGTCGAGGCGGACCGGATGTGACGTCAACTTTTGCGTTTGACCACTGTGAAGGGTTACCTTAGCACTAGGGTAAACTGGAGGGTAACCCTAGCTGAGCGCTAGCGCCAGGGTAGCCCTAGCGCCTTGTGAACGCTCTGCTAGGGAAAACTCGCCTACCCGGGACAGCTTAATTTTGGTTCCAAGAAGCTACATATGTTTAAAAATACCTTCAAAAGAGGTATGTTCACAAATAACTAGGACACACCCTCCAAAGAGTGGGTTTTAAAATTGAAACTAAATGTATATTTTTACAAAAACTAGATCATACCCTCTAAAGTGTGGGATTTAAAATTGTCACTTTATTCACAAACTCTAGATCATTTTTTTTCTGGGGCGTCCTCTGCGACTTGTCTTCCTACCACGGCTTGATGAACTGGCAGTATTCTGCTGCAAGACACTTTGTTCTGCGCCTGTATAATGATCAAAAATTTGCTGGTATAATAAAATACTTTGCATACTTTAGATAGCATAATTTTATACAGAGATGTGTACATCTATAGATATTTTGAAATAAATAACTCTCAGTTTGTTATGAAGTTAATCTTTGCCTTGTGTTTTTTTTTTTGGGTTGTGTCCTGTTGTTGGCCCCATTTAGGAGGTCTTGTTAACACCTCAAGAAAAGCAGTACCGTTAAATCTTGATATCTTGAATCTTCAAGGGAAATCGAAAAAGTTTAAGATCTCCGGAGTTAAGTAATCACAAGAAAAATGTGTAAGAAAACAATTTGGATGGGAATCGGAAAAGGTTCCAGTTGATGGGAGGTTTGAGTTATCAATTCAACTTAACTTAAGTTAATATTTTTGTTTTAAGCCAGAATATGGTAATGAAGACTGCAACTAGAAACTTACTTGATGGAAAAAGTGATTTTTTTTCTTTTGCTTCCTAGCTTTAAAGCTCAACACAGCTTCTTCCTTTCTTAATCTATCCAGGAACTGCCTATTCAGAGATTCGGGTGTCTTTGAAGAGTACTTCTGTAATACCTTCTCCATTTCGCATTTTGGTAGAGTAAACAGCAGGTGTTTCAGCTTGTCGACATAACCTAAGAATAAGTCATATTCAGTATTACTACCAATTTGATTTATAAACAAATTATGATACAGAGATGCTCCTTTAAAATTTGTACTTGAACTGAATAGTTAGTCTAACGTGGTAGTTTATTTCTTACTGTAAGTGGGTAGAGAAGCCACTTCTCAAACAACCTCTTCACAAGTTTGAACTTTGGATAGGTGACTCTTATGTACTCTTTTCCATCCTTCGACACCTGTGTCTCCCTGTAAATGTTTTCGTTGAAGTGCAAGATGGCCAATATGTGCCTGGAGAAGAAAGAGAGGATGGAGTGTGTAACAAATTAGCATCATTTTGATTTCACGATATATTCAGCAGCAACTTTTGTTAAAATGTTTATTTCATACCTTTTGGATGTGCATAAATGATTGTCTCAGTATTTAAACCAGTGAACATTGTACACAGTAGTTATAGAAACAACCACAAAATTAAATAACATAACTGATGCCTGAGTACTATTTCTGTCAATAATGATCATCCATACTTTTTTTGTGCAAACATACCTACAGAAAGATCCCCTCAAAGAGTAACAAATTAACTTTGGATGCCAGTAATTTAAGGTGGCATGGACGCCTTCTAAGCAACTTGTTTGCGTGCCTGGGGATAAATTCTTAATGTCATTGAGAAGTGCAGTTTTGAACAAGAGGCTACTTAGCTTGTCATATGCCAAAGTTCCTAGAAAAAAAAATATAAAAACAACTTTCAGACAGCATAAAAACTTTAGTTTCAGAATTTTAGGTATTCTAGGTTTGTCCTTCAAAAAGTATCATATTTTGGATTATTGGGTAAGAAGCACCCTCTGGCATACCCCACCCCCTCCCCCTGGAAGAAATTTTGATTCAGGTATGGTACAATGTACATACCTATAATTAAAAATAGGTCTGCACTGCGTAAATGTGTCTAGTGCTGAGCTTTATTGCTTTGTGCATTATTGTATTGCTCGGTCACGGCAGCGCATTAATTAGGATTTTGTTGGCATAGACTAAAGGTGTGGAGAAAAGGTGAAAATATCAAGCTTCAACAGTGTAGCAGCTGAGAAATACGGGTAGAAATAATAAACAGGTGCAAGGTGATCAAGGAAGGCTATCTGAGGACATAGCATATTTTTTTTGTAGCACAACCTAAGTAAAGCATGCGCTCTGATTAGTTGATTTAGGATCTACTACATGTATTTGTCTATTAGTAGACGCTAACAGAAACCCATTAGGGTTGAAACATGTAACTCTTTATGATTCACATTGTACAAAGCGTTTGCACATTGGTTTACACTAAGTACCATATTTGAAAAATCACGAGAAACATTTAACCAATCACAATAACTATATTTGGATTAATTCACAGCGTGCGCTAGCTTGCGCTCGATGGCGTAATCTTATTTTTGAACAAGCTTGGTTGAATTAAGTTAAATTTGGTTAAATTCTCCTGTTTCATCTCCTTGAAGTAGTCTGGAGAACTTCGCTCCGATACACTTAATGTATTTCTTTAGTTTCTGTGAATTTCATCGATTATGAGAAAGCGTTTGACAGCATTCACAGGGACAGTCTTTGGCAGATATTGAGAGCGCATGGCATTCCTCAACGCATTGTTAATATCATCAAATGCTTCTATTCGAACTTCACATGCTGTTTTTGTCAGGGGGAATTGAGCTTCGAAATCAAAACCGGTGTACGCCAGGGATGTGTCATGTCATCCGTGCTATTTAACATTGCTATCGAATGGGTCCTTCGTCGCACTATGGAAGATCAGCGTAGAGGCATACGATGGACCCCTTTCTCTACACTCGAGGACCTTGACTTTGCGGACGATATAGCCTTGTTGTCACACACTGGTCACCACATTCAAGAAAAGATCGACCGGCTCAGCCTGTTCAGTGCCCAGGTTGGCCTGAAGATAAGCTTGACGGAGACAGAAGCTATGTGTTTGAATGTCTCCTCCCTGTGAAAGATCAGGGTAGCAGGACAGGATATTTCTTACACCAACAATTTCACATACCTTGGAAGTATGCTTTGCCAGGACGGCGGTACTGGTGTGGACATACAAAACAGGCTAAACAAAGTAAAGGGCGCCTTTATGAGCTTACGACCAGTTGTCATCGGTTGTTTACTTCGGGTTATAAGTGATTACGATAACGAGTGATTAACGATTACTATTACCCAAAGAAGAATACTGCAAAATACTTTGTGTATGCTGACACGTATGAGAAACCTTAGTGTAACTTGGTAAGCATGACATCATAATTTGCTGTTTATGATGTACTTAACCAATTTTTTAGCGTTATAGCATTGTGTCTGCGCTTCACACTAGACACAAAAATTTGTATTTAATCATCCACCACCACCCCTTCCTCAAAAAGGGTTCTTACCAACTTGAATCCATCTTCTGGGTTCCAGAACTCCATGGTTGCACTCTTTGTACAGTTTATCTGGATGGTTGCTATTTTTGTTCGAAACATGGTGGATGAATGACTTCCACTTTGCTATTATTAGGGCCTGGAAACCTGCTTTTGTTGATGTAGCACACCAGTAGATGGCGCGACGTACTTCCTTTATCCAGTCTTTGATTAGCTCACAGCCTTTGTTTTAACTGGCACAAAGATGGAAATTGACAAACCAAGCTGCTGAAGATATTGAAAACATCTCTTTGCCACTTCTACTTCAGTTCCATGACTGCTTCCTGCTTCATTGGCCTAAGTAATAGAACAGGAAGGCATTGTTGATATTGGTATACACGTACAGCTGTAGATAAAGTACAGCATTATGGAAATGTATGTTGAATGTATCCTTTACTGATGATACAGTTTGTCTTTGTTAATCAACTGTTAAATTTGTGTTTGGTAAAGTGAATTTTAGGTTAAAAGGAGTAAAATAGGAAAAAAAAACTTGGTCAATAAATTTTGCTTTTGTTAGTTGTCCTTTTTTTGGAAACAGGAATTTAGTTGTCCCTTTTTTTGGAAACAGGAATTTAGTTGTCCCTTTTTTTAAAACAGGAATTTTGAAAACAATACACAGTGGTGTGCACACTTACTTGGACTAACTTTCTTTCAATTTTCATTCAGTTGTGCAGAACATTGTGTTATCGCCATATTTAGCAGAATGTCCCATTGAGTCAAAGCGACCATCACCACTCCATGCTGCCTCTTTCAATCCCTCTTTCGAGGATGAGTGGCTGGAATCTCCACAAAAATTCTTTGTTGCAGTGCAGACAACTCTGGGTGACGGTCACCATGGTCCCATCTTGTCGCATTGATGTAGATGGACTGTTCCATTTGCAGTTAAAGCAAAAAAGTGTAAACAGGTTCAGATGCATTCGATAAAATACAATGAATTTAGGTTCATCATATTCTGGTGTTCAGGATCAATGCTGTAGAGTAGAAGCAAAAAAAGTTGGCATTAAATTAAAATCTTCAAAAGCACATTTATGATATCAACATTTCTGAGAAGGAAATCATGTTTTAATAATATAAATTTGTTTACAAGTATTCAAACCAGTTGATTTTGTCTTTATTTTCCATTGTCTCATATTCATTATCATAATTAATAATCTAAAACAAAACTGGTTTGAAAAATGCACACAACTAATCACCAACATAGTACACAGTATTTTAAGTTAAGAAATATCTTTGGCAACCATAAATTGCCAATCCCATACAATTTCACCATGACTCATCAGATGGAAAAAATATGCTTGTATAAACCTATAAATTTACAAATTTATTTGAATTTTGAATTTTAAACAAAGAACAAAATGGTATAGATATATCTTATCACGGAAAGTCTGACACCACCTGATATTTTGCTGGGAAGATTCCTCTGACACTTCATCGTTCTCGATCTCTTCAGTAGCTCCACTTTCTGTAGAATCACCTTGTGGTTCCCAGTCATTTTCACTCTTTACTGGTTCACTGTCAGTAGTCTCTGGACCAGTGCTACAGTTAACCAGGTGTAGTGGTCTTGATCATCTTCTTGGGGTTCCCAGGTTGTTTCATTTTCTTACTCAGTGTCAGGAATTTTCTATAATAGAAAACAAGAAAAAGTTTTCAAGATGTTGAAAAAGATGTCACTACAATAAATATTTATCTTTTTAGGTTTGGCTAACTGGTTCAAAACCAATGTCAACCTGCCAAAATTACATCTCATTTCTGACAATTTGGATAAGTAACATAAACATGAAGTTCAATGTGTATCACAGCACTAAAACACCACCAACAACAACAACAACAAAAAGCTTATTCCAGCTTGCCATTGTGACAAGAAGCTCTCAAATTTTGGCCTATGACTGGCCATGTACATATAACTTCAGTACATTCAAAGACCACCTTCATGTGTCACGTAAATATTACATGATGTAAATAATAAAGATGGTAAATTTTAAGCTCGGTGATATCATAAATAATCTAAATGAAGATGAATTATTTTTCAACAATGACACGAGCATGGGACAAAGAAAAATTCTGTGTCTCTGACGGGAATCGAACCCATGGCCTCTCAGATACCGGTTGGGCGCTTTAACCAACTGAGCTACGACAGACTCGTGGTGAGCTGGGCCATTTACTAGGTTGATATGTGACGCGCCACATATCAACCATCTTTATTATTTACAACACACTTGATGATTTCAACATTGCTGATCCTAGCAGGATGCAGAACGCGTGTCACATATCAACCTAGTAAATGTTCTTTTCCCTCTCTTTTTCTACATTTAACACAACCAATGTACAATGTTAATTGAACTGATATTAAGACAAAAAGGCGGTCAAATTTAGGTTTATTACCAAAGGGGGGAGGTCCCACTTATTGATTCTAAATTTTTCCAACTTCAAAATGTCATATCTCATCCAGTATTTGTCGTATGTACATACTGTTTTAGGTTTTCAACTTCTCTTGACGCACTCTATCTCAAACAGTAGAAAAATTGAAACAATTCCAAACTTTTTTCTCAGAAAAAACATGACGTCATCAATAATTATTTTGGCGTCATATGGTGACAAGTTCTACACGCAAGTCTTTCAAAATGATTGATATGTTGTCTTATGTTAACCTACAAGTTTCGCAAGCAGAAGATTAACATCAACAAAGTTATTGAAAATCTCACCAAAAACCCAATTTTAGATGAAACATTTGGCCCCTACGTGAAATCTCCGCTCTCCTCCGCTGGTGCATCTGTTTCAACTGTCACTGCTGCTGACACTGCTGCTATGGCTACTGCTGGTGTGGTCACTGTTGGTGCTGTATCTACGGTTGTCAATGCAGTTGATGTTTTTTGCATGAAACCTTTTCTTCCTCTTTGCTCGGCTTGGCTCAAACTCAGACTCAGCTACAAAGAAAGAACAAAACATTTTTTGGCTGAAATAATTGACAGCTTATTTGGTATGGGCTATTTTCAGGAAGCTTACCTTATGCACCTATCAATGGTTTGCCCCAGGATGTGGGGGGGGGGGGGCAACCTCAGGGGAATTTGACATTTTTTGGAATCCAGAGTCAAATTCCCCACCCCTGGGCACCTAGCGAATGTCAAATTTCACATATCTCCTCTTAAATTTCTAACCCAGCAGACCATTTTAGATGTCAAAATCCCTTCCCTGGGAGAGCTTCACGATATCAAATTCCCGTGGGTTGCCTACCCCACCAATCCTGGGGCAAACCATTGATAGGTGCATTAGTTAAATACAAATTACACCATTTATAGCTTGTATTTTCGATCAGAAGCTTTCCTTTCACGAGAAAAGTAAAGTTTCTAAATCTATAGATCCTAAAAATACGAAAACCTATTACTTTCCTATTCTAGGGCTTAACCGCTTATCATTTAAGCCTACAATTAATATTTGTGGTTTCTGGTTCACTCAAGTTGGTTTTGTGCATGCATATATCAACAGTTGTTGTTAAAAGCCTAAATCATTTGTGAGTTTCTGAAACAGTTGTTAAAGGCAAGGAAAAAGCAAACACAAACTACACTCGGACAACTGTGCACCAAAAAACCAAACAGTCTGAAAGCTTCAATACTGCGGAAGAACAGCTTAGCAACAACAACAAGTTAACTCACAGGCGGCCCAAGCTCACGATGTGAAGAGTTCAAATAATCCTCTTTTGAAATACGCGAAACGTGACTCGAGCTCTTGCCTGGTGGCATATGGAGGTGTTGTGCTACAATGATTCATATTTATAAAGGTGTGTATGGCAAAAATGCTTTTGACTTTATAGCTTAATATAATGATATTTTGACAACAAAATCAACTTTCCTCGATGTCTTGTTGTTAAATCTGTTGTTATCTCGCTTCTCGAGCCGATCCGATGCGTTTTAAGCGAGTTATCCGAAATGGCATAACTCGCTTAAAACGCCTCGGATCGGCCTGAGAACCGAGATAACAACAGATCTAACAACAAGACATCGAGGGAAGTTGATTATATTGTCAAAATAATTTTTATCATTATATTTAGCTATAAATTCGAAAGCGTGGCTAAACTGTAGAATGCCAGGCCACTTATTTGTATCTCATTGAATTTGAATGGTTCCTTTTGTTATACTATGCTTTGTTCTTAGAGCGTTCAGAGATATGTAAATAAGTGGCTCAGTATTGTAAAATCGCTCCGAAAGCGTTTTGTCCCATACAAACCTTCATAAATACAAATCGTTGTAACACAACACCTCCATATGCCACCAGGCGAGAGTCACGTTTCGCGTACTTCAAAAGAGTATTATTTGAACTCTTCACATCGTGAGCTTGGGTCGCCTGTGGTTAACTTGCTTACTTGTCTCCTTTTACAATCTGATGGGTCTTTTGGAATTGTCTGCAGAACGGTGTGCCTTGTCGGGATCGATCCTTTTATTAGAACTTTGTTTCTCTTCCACTCCTCCATTCCTTCTAATGATAAACTCGTCGAGTAACAGCTCTGCTCAAAGTGAGCCGAGCACAAGGCCGCGTGCTTGTTGACAGGCTCGCCAAAGTCGACGCGATGGATCGGTTGGGAACTAATGCATTTTAATTCCCGTTGTGTAACTTGTGTTCTTACAACTTTGCTTGTTTGGCGCCCCAGCAACACAATATCGTCCACCTTTTCGAATCGGTTTCCCTCCACCCTGCCCTCCACTGATCCACTCTCAGCCATCTTGAAAATTCACCAAACAAGTAGATGTTACAAAGATCACGTGACGTACCTTTTGGCCGCGTGCCGGCCATGCCGCGCGCTATGACAAAATTTTCGCTAAAATAGCGCGTATTTTGAGCGGGAAAAAAGGCATTTCAAAAAGTTTTGAAAGATTTTAACCACTGAAACCGTTCTTTATACATATTAAACGAACATAAAACGGAATAAAACATTTCGTGTCATATACACTTAAAAGCAAATGTACATTCGTGTAAAGCGGGCAAATAAAAGGCAGACAAAATTGTCTCGAGCGCACTCCGCTAATCCATAATTATTACTAGTATTAAATAGTGCCAGTTGTGACGTGAATATCAGCAAGGATGTAAAAAGTATGGGAAGCTTGCAGTAAATTGACAATTTCTTGGAACTTAATTTTCGATGAAACAGTGGTGCTGGGAGAGAGAAGTTTGCGAGGTCGTGAAAAAAAAAATCAACGCGACCGTAAAATAAGTATTGGTAAAATCAAATGGTGACTAAAATGCGCGTGAAATTATTTCCTAATTTCACGAGGTATACCATTTGATTACATTTTAATATCATAGGTGACAAATTACGCTTGCAATCGTAGGTTTTTGACTGGTATATTGCATCGCGAATTCCGATCTTTGAAACTCGGTTGAAAGCATACATTTTGCTCAAATTCGCAAGGTTTTTAGTCTTTGAAGAAAACTTTTAGAGATATCTTTTTGCTGTTAAAAAGAAGTTTCAAAGATGAATCAACTGTCACATTATGACCGTAGTTCGTCTAGAATGAACTGAAAACGGTGCCCGTGTAAAACGCTCGCGCTCAAAAATCTGCTCGATGTCATTCATGTAATTGGCTTAAGTCTAGAAGTCGTTTTGATCAGTTTTATCAGTTTTATTTAATCAGTTTTATTACACGCCAGGGCTAGCTGGCTAAGATGAAATTCAAGCGAAAATGTACAAAGTTTAGGCTTTAAAACATCTTTATTATGGACGCCATCTTGCCGCTAACTACGTTGCCATGGCAATTTTATAATTTCACATGTGAAATTATAAATTAACGTTAAAATTTCGCGCCAAAATAGAGGAGTAATTTGTCACCTATGATATTACGATTATAAGCGCTCCTGCATATAAGGCTGTCTTGTTATACTAGTGGTACCTATCGGTGAAATACCAACGAGTACAACGGGAGATAAGAAGGGTTCTTTGGATAATTGTAAAAGTACGCTTTATTGCGGGTATTCTTTGAAAATCTTGAATGTTTCTGGAATAAACATTGGTCCGTAAACCAAGAATCCCTTATTTATCATTTCAAAATTGTTTTATTATTATTACTATTTTTATTCACGAATTGACATCAAGTCTCAATGTACAATCTGACTATATTCTATTTTATAAAATTATTTTAACATTCATGTTTACACATTTTACTTCATTAATATTTCTCGCACATTTTTACCTCTTTGTGCTATCTATGTAAATTTCATTTCTTACACTTACTTGATAATGACCGAGATCGGTAGAAATGTCGCGATTTGTTACCCTTACTCTATTCTACTTTATAAATTCTTTTAACATACATGTTTACATATTGCTACTTCATTAATATTTCTCGCACATTTTTACCTCTTTATAGCTATATATATCTATGTAAATTTCATTTCTTACACTTACTTGATAATGACCGAGATCGGTAGAAATGTCGCGATTTAATACCTTTAAATTTTGTTGTCTAAATGGGAAAGGAGTTCTAAAATAATAACAAAGTAGTGAGAGATCTTTCTCTTATTTTATTCAGTGGCAGAGCAAGTAATGATAACTATGTAATATACATAAAAGAGTAATCGCCAGGGCGAGTACAGTTTGTGTGTTTCTAATTTAAATCAAAAAGTTGTATTTCATTTTGTTAGTCGAGTGACGTTTGGGCCGTGACGTTGTTAAACATGGCTTTGGTAAACTTCAAGGGTCTTCTATCAGAGATCTCCATCTTCTCCTGTCGTTGGCCACTTTTCCAGTTAGTTCAAACACATCGCAGTCTGTTGTACTCAGTTCAGCCTTAGTTGATCTTCTCTATGTTTTACCCGAGGTATGAGTTGTAGAATTAACAAATTGTAGTGAAGGCTTGAGTCTCTAAAACAGAAGTACGCGATTGCGTATAGTTCACTATCGTAAATACTAATAAGCGCGAATAAGCGCGCGGCGCTTATTAAATTTTTCGCCCCTCATGTGCGGCGCTTATTCGAGGGCGGCGCTTACTTAAAAATTGGACGCCACAAACAATGTCATCTAGACGAAACTTCTACAGTCACTAAAAAAAGGCCATTTTGATTGTCAGTATTCGTCTCTTACGGAAGAAGGTAGTTGCGCTTGCTGTCCCGATAAAGTTCACGGCCTTCAAAACGTAAACAGAACTAACTCGAGCTGCAAAACATTGCTTTTGATGAAAAGAAATTTCCAAGGCTGTTTCAGAGTTGCATTGTTAAGTGCTATTTTTAGTTAAACGGAATTCTTCGAACAAGCGCCGCATCGTGTCTGCGGCGCTTATTTACTTTTTGTCCCAAATGCGGCGCTTATTCGAGGGCGGCGCTTATTCGGGGGCGGCGCTTGTTTGAGTAAAAACGGTACTAACAAAAAATAGAAAATTCAAAAGCCTACCTAGATTACAAAATCCTAAAGATCTGTTCTGATTACTGGCTTTACTTTTCTCTTTCCTAAAACAAGAAAAAAAATTTACAGCAAATTTAAATGTTACTAAATGTTATATAGTTGTTTATTTTTTATTGTTATTATGGTCCAGTGTATTATTATATTTAACAATAAATTTTCCTGTGGAATCGCCGAGACCGTAGGCCGTGTTGGCTGAAAATCAGACAATATTTGCAAGATTGAGCAGAATAATTGTTTTATTAGTATAATTTCAAAGAATTGAAGCATTCTGATTGGTCAAGAAGCTCGGATTATGAGGCTATAATTTATTCACCCCGCGCGAGGTGATTATAGCTTTGAAGGCTTGGTTACTTAGCCATGTCATCTTTGACATCCAGGCAAGTAAACATGGCCGCTTTTGCTGATTGAAAATCAGTTTCTTTGATTTGAAAGAAACCAGTCCAAGACATGGGTTTTTAAAACGTTGTGAATTTTGAAAAATGACTACCAAATGCAAGGTTTTTGACTAAAAATAGTTTCAAGAGATGGTTCTCATGGCATTGAAAATGATCGTAAACACGGCGATTTTGGCGATCGATGAGAAACTCAGTCAGATTGAGTGAGCAAACATTATTTAGTTCTCTTCTCATCGGAGCTACTCATTTTCGAAAGGATTTGCACATTCGCTTAGAAGTCATTAACAATCATACAAAGGTACCGGACATCTATCTTTCTCAAAGTGTTTGTTTTGTTCCGTTTTATTTAACTGAATGAATTCTGAGAAATACTTCAATTATGGAAAATGACGGCAGATTATATGCGGAGGCGAAGATTTACTTTCGATGCAGATGTGCGTCATGTGCCAACCCTAAGCATTTCTTATTAAGCTGTTTGCAAGCAGTTAAATTTAGAAAACACGTGCAGTGAAAAGTGTTTGCCATCTTATACGTATTAGGTACGTTTGTTGCTATTAAATACTACTTATTAACCGAGAGTGAGGTCATTACAGGGGAATCTCAGACCGAGGCCTTGATGTTTTGACCGAGCGACAGCGAGGTCAATACATCAAGGTCGAGGTCTGAGATTCCCCTGTAATGACCGAACGGACGAGGTTAATAAGTTATTTATTATATGGCCTTTAAGCACTATTCAAAAAGAGTATAATCAAGGGAAAAAACACTGGAGGTAAAACTCGCTCTCTGTGGCTCTCTTCGTCGCTCATACTAAAGAAGTATCGGTATGCTTATATTTTTCTTTCAGTTATTGAAAAGAAAAGTTATATTTTGTCGGCATTTTTTGTTGTTTTTGCCCCCTCGCTAGTAGCTTTTACTCAGAACTCAAAAAAACAATTTCATAATGCCCGGTCATTACAAGAAAATAATGCCCGCTCAGCAGCCAATCAGAGCGCGCGTACTATTGTAGCCATATAATAATCTCTCTTAATCTTCGTCAGTCGACACCATCCTTGTTTTTGTTTTTTGCTTTGTTTTTGTTTTTTAACTTTCCATTTTTTTTTCATTTAACACAGTTCAAACAGAAATGAAAAACCAAGTTATTCTGTATTGATTGACTTTTGATAAAAAACATGACGTCTAATGGCGTTGTTTCAAGCTGGAATGAAACGTAACACCTGGATTGATGTGCCAGTTACTTGTGGGTGGTCAGCTTTACGGTGAAACTAGTAACATGCTTGAATTTGTTTGCGAGGACATTTGCAAATATAAACAAAAAATCGTTAATGTTATGAACTACCTTTTAAATATAGTCCAGGATGCAGCGCATCAATAAGACCGTCGTTTCTGGTCTTTTTCTGTCTTTTTCGACTGGTTACACCTGTTGGACAAACAATTTGTTATCTACTTAACTCTCTGTCTTTAACAACTAAAATTAATATTATTACACTCCTTCTTATAAAAGCGTGAACACTAAAAATATGTCTGGAATGTTTGTGTCTAGCCAATCACATGAGAGAACTTCAGACCGCAGAAACCACAAACAATAAATGGGTTTCCATCGGTCACGGAGCAACTTAAGTTCTTATTTTGTTTCAGGATACACGCTCTGTCTTTTTCAGGAATTTAAAGAAATGCTATTCTTTCGTATTATCTTAGTATTATCTTACTTATCTGAGGCTTATCATATAAAAAAAATGTTACATGTTTCATAGTTACCTTCCTCGACAGTTACAACACCTTAAAATGAACCGAAAAAAGAAGCGGTTAGAGTATTGAAACAGTAAATTACAATCAAAGGGTTGCAGTTGTGCGGCCAGTTGTTGTGTTAGGCTGTGTTGTCATGTTGTTATTTTTTCAAGTTTTCCTCTTATCACTATTTGACAAACTCATAAACATATACTCAAATTCCTTTTAACTCTTTGGCTTCAAAGAAAAAGACAGGACGCATCCAAAGTGAAAAACACTGAATGGTTAACAACGTCAAGAAAACGTTTGATGGAGGCATAGACCAATAAAGTAAGTCAGCCCCTCCTAACTCCAACTTTTTTTTAGGATCGATGAGATGTTGTCTTACTTATTTGAGCTTATTATGTCAAAAATGTAAAAAAAAAAATGTTTTATTGTTACCTGCTTGGAGCCTTTCTTCATCTGGAATTGAACATAAAAGATGGAAACGGTTATAATTTAGAAACAATTATAATAAATGCAATCAAATGGGGGAAAAAACCACTGATAGTTGGGGAACCCGTTGGTCGGCGAAAAAGGGGTGGAGGAGTGAAATATTTTCTTGAGCTCTCGACAATTGAATGGCGTGGAACAAAAGGGCGAATTAAGCGATTGTTCCTACCTTTACAAGCAACTCTAGGGCTTTCCACAAGTTGCTCGAGATTTCCCAAAAAGTTGCCTCTAATTTCTAAAAAAGTTGCTCAAAAGTTGCTCCAAAAATAAAAAAAGTTGCTTCGATAATAAAAGTTGCTAAAAAAACGACAAGCTGCTTCTAATCAAGAGAATTTACAGGCTTATTTCCCTTTGAGGGTAAAATTTCTAAACAGTTTTACGCAAGTTTACAGCAAAAGAAGTATCTAAATAACATATTAAGGGGAAAATATGTTATATAATAAGGATTTCTTTAACTGAGAAAACATCAATGACGTCATGTTTGATGACGAGTTTGGAAATGTTTTAATGCAGAATGAGCCAAAAGTTGAAACGTCTTCAGATGTTCCTCGAAAATCTTCGGCAATCTTCGTAAATCTTGGGAAACGTTCGTATTGCCTTTGAACAACACTCGGATAATCTCCAGAGATCTTCGGTATGGAAATTGCTCAAAATGCAACAAGTTCCTCGAGTGGAAAAAAAAAAGTTGCTCGAAACATGAAAAGTTGCCGAGCAACTTGTGGAAAGCCGTATGCAAACTTCCCTCTAAAATCTTATAAGTGTAACTTTGTACCTGGTACGGAACCTCTCAACGGAGTTATCAAATGAACATGCCTGGACATAAACAACATTTTGTCTGGACATAATATTTGGAATACAACACTAGTTACGGATTGTTTCGGATTATTTTTTTAACACTGAATAAGTTACGTCTGTAAAGTTCTTTTTTCCCATTATTGCCTCTCCTTACTCGAACTTTTTTGATGAGATGTTGTCTTACTTATCTGAGGCTTATCATATATAAAAAAATGTTACATGTTTCATAGTTACCTTCAACGACAACTGTTGCAATACCTTAAAATAAACCGAAAAAGAAGCAGTTAGAAAATTGAAACAATAAAATCTGACAATCAAAGGGTTGCAGTTGTGCGGTAGTTGTTGTGTTAGGCTGTGTTGTCATGTTGTTATTTTTTCAAGTTTTCCTCTTATCACCATTGGAAAGTTCTTACCTCCACCCCCACCCCCCCCCCCCCCTTGTGGCAATTTTTTTCCTTCGCCGTCACTTACATTGCTGCAAAAAGATTTGACTCGCTGTACAGTATTTTGATTGGTTTTTGTCACTCCATAGTAAACTACTCGACTGCTAACCAAAAAATTCTACTTGCTACAAACCTTTTGCACAGGAAATGCAGGTTTTGGCCATTTTGAGCTCCGCCAATTCTAATGAATAACAAATAAAAAGATATCCATAAATTAATTCTGATAATTTTTATATTAATTATTTATATTCAACTGACAAAGTCTATTTTGGCATGCTTGGCGTAACACGTATAAAATTAACTGCCTTTTTCCATTATTACGTACATGTCTACGATTTTTATCAGTCTTGCTTTCGTTATATTTTATGCTGTAAAATAAAATATATTTTTTTTTTTGTGGTCAAGCAAATAGATCTTTATTACATATATAGCGAGAATTTTGGGCAATAAACCATGCAAATAGATTTCTATATTTGCTATATTTCACATGTGAGAAAAGCGATACGTCCAATCAGCTTCGCGTATAGCTTTCTTCACATGTGAAAAATATAACCAATCAGCATCTAGAGTGGAACGACCCAACCAATCAGAGCGCGCGAACTCCAATGGAATCCAACAAGCTTGAACAGCGAGCGGCAAGTTTTCTCCCGACGGCAGTTTAAGCTTGGAAAACATGGCTACACGATTTGTTCCTTAATAAATTAAACCTTGGTCTTTGGAGAGCTTTATTGGAAAGGCAAGAAAACAGGAACTCGCTAAGCAAAACCGAAAGGATACAGTAATGAGATGATAACGATAAAAATCATTCTTCAAAGGCGGAGCGAAGTCAAGCGAAGTGTCGATAATTAATAAAAGCAAAGCCGGCGGACAGGAATTTCGTTCAAACTTGCAACGCATCCGCAGACTTTCTAAGAATATTCAAGCACTCTTGGGAACACCATGGTAAAGTAGATTGTATTTCTGAATGTGGATTTACGTCGCAATTATTGCTTAATTAAGCGACTCCTAAGCGACTCTAAACGACACAATTTTGTTCAAAATTGGCCTGCGTGTTTAGTTGATTCTATTGTAGCGACGCTTTCTCGATGCGATACCAAAAGTTTTGCTTTTAAAAAGAAACGCAATTAATGTGTTTAATTAAATAAAGTTTTTTCAGGAGTTTTGTTGGCAGTAATTTTTCGATTTGGTTAAAAGTGATTTCGCTTGGAAAGCGATGTGCATTTTGCTGCTTTGTTTTTCCTCCCTCTACGGTCAAACTGTAATATGTCAAAGGTTTATGAATTAACCGACGAGAAAAATCGCGTCAAGTTTACAATGGTTAAATTCTCGTTATGTATATAATAGACAAATTACAGCATAGAAAGTGCTTTGCTTCGCTCACTCGTTCGTTTTTCCAAAGTTTTGCAACTCGTGAATAAAAATCCGTACATATACTCAAATTCCTTTTAACTCTTTGGCTTCAAAGAAAAAGACTGGACGCATCCAAAGTGAAAAACACTGAATGTTCAACAACGTCAAGAATCTCTAGCATCGATGAGATGTTGTCTTACTTCTCTGAGCTTATTACTATGTCACTCACTCATGGGGAAGAATGCATGGACATCATTAAATATTCATTATCAGCGAAGCGGCAAATTTGAATGCGAGAGCGCTCACAATAAGAGAAGAAAGCGTCAAAATTGGCCCAGTAGCGTCGATTAAACTGGTTTCAAGAAGTAAAAATCTACCAACCCACGCGCGGCGTTTTGAAGAGGAATGCTATATCAACATTTTAAGGCTCAAATAAACAAAATTGAACAAGTGTAATGACTGTTCTTTTGCACTTGAAAATACTTCAAAATTGGCCTATTTTTGTATGGAAGCTGTTTTCAAAAGGAAATTTCTAAAAAGTTCTGCTGATTTTCGCCAACCTTTTTCTACCAGAATATGTTTAAAGATTAAAAATCGGTTAACGGGAACCACTGTTCTTTTTGGTTTGAAAACTGCTAGTTGTAGTTGTAGACCGAATAACAATGGTCACCAAGGCTAAAACAATACCCATTCAAAAAAGCCACTCGTGTGTAAAATGATTCGTAATTGCCGCGAATTTTAAAACTGAGCTTACTTTTAGTCCAGCTGATTTATTCGAATAGCCGACCAGATCGCGTAAAAAAAAAAAACGCTTCGCGATCTCTCTTATCATGACGGGCCTATGCTCATAATAAAGTTTAAACGCGCAGAGACGGGACATCGTTTCAACCATGATACTGGACGCTGCGATTTAATCAGTGGTCGGACCACTTCTTTTGTCCGCGCGTTTTAAGCATTCATGCATTTGGCAACCATTATTTAAATTCACTCACCGGCTGTTCTGGATACACGAAAGTTAAAAAGCATCCTAAGACGGAACAAATAGGTTGTTTATAGTTCGTTTTCGCTTGCGCGCACAAACTGCAAACAGTGAAAGAATTGTTTTATTAAGTTAATGCGTGGATGTTTGACTTTTGCGAAACGAACAAAAAGCACACGCGTGCTGTGAGTTGTTTCGATATTTAAATAACGGCGGCGAGTTCATTGTTTAGTTTACCGCCTCATCATGAAGTAATGAGTATTGTCGCGCATTCATAGCAACCAATGAAAACAGCTCGTTCGGATCATCGATGAATATTAAATACACTTTTATACACTTTTTCCAACTGTAAGTAAATGTCCCGAGAACAATGGGCATTCTACGCCATAAAAAATGTAAAAAAATGTTTTATTGTTACCTGCTTGGAGCCTTTCGACGTCTGAAAATGAACATAAAAGATAAAAGCGGTTATAATATAGAAAAAATTAAATACAATCAAATGGTCGTAGTTGTTTAAGCATGAGGAAAAAACCCACTGGGGAACCCGTTGGTCGGCGATAAGGGTTAGAGGAGGGAAATATTTTCTTGAGCTCTCGACACTTAAATGGCGAGGAATAAAAGGCAAATGAAGCGATTGTTCCTACCTTTATAAGAGAGCTCAGATTTCATATATTAAAGAGTAGAGAATGTATGAAAAGTTCTTACCTCCATCCCCCACCCCCATTCTCCCTTAAGCTTGTGGCAATTTTTCCTTTGCCGTCACTTACATTGCTGCAAAATGATTTGACTCGCTGTACAGTATTTTGATTGGTTTTTGTCACTCAAAAAAAAACTACTCGACTGCTAACCGATACATTCTACTTGCTACAAACTACAAGTTTTGTTGGCAGTAATTTTTCGAATTTGGTTAAAAGGGATTTCGCTTGGAAAGCGTGCATTTTGCTGCTTTAATTTTCCTCCCTCTACGGCCAAACTGTAACATGTCAAAGGTTTATGAATTAACTGATGAGAAAATCGCGTCAAGTTTACAATGGTGGAATTCTCCTTATATATATAATAATCAAATTACAGCATAGAAAGTGCTTTGTACGGATTTTTATTCACGAAAAACGTTCGTTTTTCCAAAGTTTTGCAACTCGTGAATAAAAATCCGTACAAAGCACTTTCTACGAAGTAATCTACATTTATGTTGTTTTTGTTGTTGTTGATAAGCTTTAGCTTTGACTAAGAGGAACTTGCTCGACCCAACAAACTTTGCTTTGTATTTTGGAACTCAATTGACAAACAAAGGGCCTTACCGTCTTTTAGTTCTCTATTTTTTCTTCTTTCAATTTCAAGCATCCTTTTATATTCTAATAAAAAAAGAGATTTACTATAAATAGATATATAGCTGTATATTTTAAACAAAACTACATAGAATATATGACCACAATCGGAAATAAATCAGCTTTGATTTCAGGGGGAAAGGGATCACTGACGTGTTGAAAACGATGCTTGTGAGATTCGAAACACCAGTTACAACAATCACCACAAAGATCACTGCTACTTTTTTAAAAGTTTGTGGTAGCGAAGTCTTCGATAAATAGCAGGCAAAAAGTATGGTTTCCAGTCTCAGGGGGAAGAAAGTTTGTAATGTAACGGGAGGCCACGCATAATGATAACCGTCCCATGGTGGCAACTACGGTGCTTTAAATGAGAAACATCTACCAAAATGACTAAAATATCATTTCAGGGGTTCTGTAAAGTAAACGTTTTTTGACAGGTTTTTGTACCGAGTAGCATCCAGAACATTCGACAAACTCGTTACTCAGCAAAGAGAGCTAACTTACAGTAACAATCACTTCCCATCAGTAGACAATTAATAAATGCACTTACGGTTTTACAAATCCTATCTCTGACATGATAAGTTTTAACTGTCTTCATTTTAGAGGAGGGAGTCATTTTAAATCTTTAGATTTCGAAGAACACTGCCTGTACTGCTTGTCATTAACAGGCACTGCCTAGGGAATAAGGGCTACCCCATGTTGTGATGTATGGTTATGTATAATAAAACAAAGGATATGCCAAATTGTACCAAGGGCAAAGTTTAAGTATAACAAAACAGGTAGACATTGATATCTAAAAAAAAAAGAAATGAGCTGATAGCTAGCTTAATGGGCTCCTGCTTAAAAGTAATACATCAAATAACTTAATTCCGACGCCAGGAAATTTGGTTTGGACTTCTGGTGTGGTGCGTTCATAAGAAAAGCATCCTTTCTTAAAGCTAATTAAATACTAATTATTTAAGTTTACCATATGAATAAAATCTTAAAATGTTTCATTGTTACCTTCAACAAGTGCTCCTGAATCTAAAAATGAATCGAGAAAAAGAAAAGCGATTAGAATATTTAAACAATAAAATACTTAACATCAATTCACCAAAGTGAATTTGGCTTGGTAGTAAATATTTTACAAAGTCGCGAAGCGGTGAGGTTATATCCACCATTAGTAAACGCTATTTATTCCTGTCAGGGATTGTAATTCTCGCGCGGGAGTAACTCGGAGATGAATAATTGACAACAATTCACCTCAGTGGCTAATGGTGCATATTTACCGAGCTGCAGTTTAAGTATACACTAGAACAGTTAGATAACTAGCCCAAAAGGATCGAGATGTTTTCTGTCGTTTACTGTTCTTGTGGTGTTGAGGTCGCGTCAGTTTTCGTTCGTGTTCAGTGCGAAGTTTTTTTTGTTTTAAGTATTTTGTTTTAAGTATTTTGGTTCTCGCCAAAAACGCTACCCGCTGTTTGAGCCATGCAGAGCGCGCAAAAATAGGGGTTCTTTATTGCTACATTCGAGTGAAGCATCCTTTCTTAAAGCTAGTAATGACTATTGAGGTTTAGCACTTAAATTAAAATGTAGAAATGTTTCATTGGTACCATTTCTATGCACAATTGCTCTGGAATCTATAAATGAATCGAAGAGAAAAAAGCAGTTAGAATATTGAAACAATGAAATATAATCTTCGCAATAAGATACATTTCAAATTCAAACTGTTTCATTGTTACCTTTCTCGGCTGCTTCAGAACCTGCAACTGAACCAAAAAACGAGAGAACGTAAGCGCCATCATATTACTGCTCAGAATGATAGAGAAGTGACCCAAGAGGAATAAATATTGAACATTTCCTGGAAGGCATGCCCCCAGACCAATCAAGAAGTCATCCAGTTTCCCTTAGTTTCAAAGCGCCTCGCCCATAAGTTCTATTTTACCAAGTGCACAGTTGACAATGAACACAAGAGCACAGATGTTGTTATCACCAAAAGCAGAAATGAAGAAAACAAATAGAGACGAGAAAAAAAATACAACGAAATACAAACAATGGTTTTTACAACACCTTCTTACGTTTATTATTTTATGTGCTCATTCAAAGAAAGTTCCTTGGTCTAGAACCAATAAACCAAAGGGGGTAAAGAGGATAGAATATTGAACCAATCAAATACAAACAGATGTCGATAATAATGAGCCGCAAGATTCGTTGTAAAGAGCTTTATGAGAGTAGGGCGTTTTATTTATATTTCCAAGAAAAGTATCCTTTCTTTAATATTACTAATGAACTAATTATGCGATTGCTCATCAAATGAAAATGTAAAAATGTTTCATTGTTACCTTCCTCAAGTGCTGCAACAGCTGCAAATGAACCGAACAGAGACAAGCAGTTAGAATATTGTAAAACGCGAAATAGTCCTCTTCCCTATAGTTCCTTATTACCCCTACAAGCAAACTCATACCCCCACCAACGTACAAGGGGGGTGGATGGAACCCCTCCCCCGAGTTTTCGTTATTTTGCACCGAGAAGAAAGCCCTTAGCTTATTATTATTATTTAATACACTTTTAATACACTTTGATTGGAACTAATGAATGATCGCAGTTAGATATTTTAACTTTCAAAAACGACGCACACTAGTCAAAGGTGAAGATAAGCGACTTTTTTAACTTTCAGAGTATAAATTGTAACCATGGGCCTACCCGAACCTGTAAAGCACTTTGATCATATTTGATCATTATGGTGTATTCTGGCAAAAATCGAAGCTTGGCTTCCTAGATAATTTTTTTTTTCAAAACTCTGACCGATATTTAGAAAAACAACATCGATCCGCCATAGAGTTAATAACAGACTAACTATTAAGGTTTACCATATGTAAGAAATTATTAAAATGTTTCATTCTTACCTTCAGCAACGGCTCCTGAATGTAGAAATGGACCGAAGAAAGAAAAGCGATAAAAATATTGAATTAGGGAGTGAAGCAGATATTTGGGCTCTTATTTGGACGGGGGCTTACAATGTTTGGGCCCACTTCTTCAAAAATTAACCAGCCCTCCCCCTAAGTAAGAAATGACTGCTCCCTTAATTTCCTTGTGAGCCTGTTTATCATATAAAAGCAATTGTAAAAATGTCTTAAGAACAGCAGACATGTAAAGATTTTAAGAAAAAACAACAATTTTTTTAAGTTTCAAAGACATGTTTCGACAGAGCAGTTGAATGGTTTACAAAGCACAGTGAGTTGAATAATAAGTAGAAAAAATGCTAATGAAGACAAGTAGTAACAACAGAACGTGAAAACGTGTGAATTAGAAGGATATTTTAGATTTACATGGTGTAATTGCTGCTTTGAGGGCCTGTTTATATGGAGGAGAGTTATCCCTGGTAGGAGGGTTACCCTCTCCCCCGAGCCAACCTTGGCCGAACGTTTATATGAGAAAGTTGTCCCTGTTGACCGAGCCAAAACTTGGCCCTCTCGGTTCAAAAGACTGGCGAGAGTTGTTTTGAAACATCTATTATGGCTGCTTTTTCTAAAATCGGGAACACTGAAACTTCGACCAAGACCACATTTTGGACAAAACTACCGCCGACTTCGATTTCAATTTATCCGCAACTTTGTTTCGGCTGATTGTAGCGTTTGCGCATGTCCGTATGTGTCAACTTGTCCCTGGTAGGCGAGGCAAAAATTACCAAACTGTTTATATGGAAAAAAGTTGGCTCGCTCCCCAGGGTCACCCTCCCTTCAAAGCGAGTGACCCTCCACCCAGGGTCACCCTGCCCCCCGAGCCAACTTTGCAATTTCTTATGTAAACGGTTCACAGCTATTTATAAAGAAGCGTACGAAAAGCTCTCTCGCCTGGGGTGGCTCTGTATGGAGGGTAACCCTCCTACCAGGGACAACTCTTCTCCATATAAACAGGCCCTTAGGCAAGGTAGTTCCTTTTAAATATGGATAGCCTCCTTTATCTTAAGTTGAAAGCTGGTAGAGGCGTGATCTAAAATATGAAAGCAATCTCTTGAACACAAGGAGCGACAACGTGCAGAATTCTGAAGGTGTTTGAAAATGTGGGAGGCGAAACCACCCGACATTTTGCCACACGCGTGCGTGAGCACTTAGCCAGTGATAAGGCCTCCCGCATTTTCAACCACCTTTAGAATTCTGAACGTTGTTGCTCCTTGTGTTCAATAGATTGCTTTCATATTTAAGATCACGCCTCTACCAGCTTTCAACTTAAGATAAAGGAGGCTATCCATATTCAAAAGGAACTACCTTGCCTCAATCTGCAATTACACCATGTAAGGGCCTGTCTATATGAAAGAGAGTTGTCCCTGGTAGGAGGGTTACCCTCCATACCGAGCCACCCCGGGCGAGAGAGCTTTTCATACGTTTCTTTATAAATATCTGCCAACTGTTTATATGAGAAATTGCAAAGTTGGCTCGGGGGGCAGGGTGACCCTGGGTGGAGGGTCACTCGCTTTGATGGTAGGGTGACCCTGGGGAGCGAGCCAACTTTTTTCCATATAAACAGTTTGGTTATTTTTGCCTCGCCTACCAGGGACAAGTTGACACACACGGAGCATGCGCAAATGCTAGAATCGGCCAAAACAGCATCAAGTCGGCGGAAAATTTGTCTAAAATGGTCTTCGTCGATGTTTCAGCGTTCCTGATTTTAAAAAAGGCAGCCTTTAATTAATAGATATTTCAAAAAGCTCTCGCCAGTCTTTTGAACCGAGAGGGCCAAGTTTGGCTCGGTCAACAGGGACAACTTTCTCATATAAACGCTCGGTAAAAGATAGCTCGGGGGAAAGGGTTACCCTCCTACCAGGGACAACTCTCCTCCATATAAACAGGCCCTAAATCTAAAATTATCCTTTTAATTCACACATTTTCACGTTCTGTTGTTACTACTTGTCTTAATTAGCATCTTTTCTACTTATTATTCAACTCACTGTGCTTTGTAAACCATTCAACTGAAGATGACAGATGCTCTGTCGAAACATGTTTTTGAAACTCAAAAAAATTGTCGTTTTTCTTAAAATTGTAAAAATGTTTTAATGTCAAATTGTGCAACCGTTCCAGGGTCTAAAAATGAACCAAAAAATGCAATGCGGTCAGAATAGAAAAAAACAACCAACTATTCACAGTTAGCTTGGTCGATGAGAATTAGGCCATAATATTCTGGGGTTTTATTATCACTATTATATTCAAGAAAAGCATTCTCTCTTTAATGCTACTAATAAACTAACCATGCAATCATCATCAAATGAAAATGTTAAAGTGTTTTGTTACCTTCCTCTAATGCTTCAAGATCTGCAAATGAACCGAAGAGAGAAAGGAGGTTAGAATATTGTAAAACACGAAATACAAACAAATGTTTGCAGTTAGCCTTTTCAACTTTAAAAAACGACACACACAAGTTAAGGGTGTAGTTGGGCGTGTTATTTTTTTACATTAGTTTTAGTGATTGAATAACAAGTAATCACTGCTCTCTAATTGTGAGGTTTATCATTTAAAAGCAATTGTAAAAAAAAGTTTTATTATTACCTTCTTCATCTGTTCCAGGGTCTATAAATGAACCAAAGAAAGTAAAGCGTTTAGAATATTGAAAATCATGAAATACAATCAAATGATCGCAGTTAGCTATTTCAACTATCAAAAAACGACACAAACTAGACGATAAACCGTAGGTCCCATCTCCTGCAGAGAATCATGGTAGTTGTATTTATCAAACCATGCGAGAGACTTAGCAAAGATAAATACGAATACCATAATTCCCTGCAAACGTGCACCATAGAGTGAATCTGCATTATGTAAAATGCTTCTTCTATTTACCTATCTCGATTTGGAGTCGAATATCCTGTGGCAGCAATGTTACCGGTAACTCTAAACAACATTTGTTTCTCGGCTTTGAGGCATTTTCTACAAATCTCTAGCTAGTTTACTAGAACAATCCAACAGACAAAAAGAACAATGCCTCTAAGGCCCCAAAAGCAAAATCCACTGCCTCCCTAAAGAAACTATAGAACTGACAATCCTTTAAAAGACACTACTTTACCAAAGCCTTTCATAACTTAAATGCAGCAGACTAAGATTACAAATCAAACATAAACTTGTCAAAAATCCCAACTTGCAGGAGGCTGACCAATCGGCTATTTACAAAGCTTGTAGAAGTTGAATTAAGGACGGCTGAAGACAAATCCAACTAGTGGCTGCAGGGAGGTGGATTTAAACCGAAAAGCCAAATAAGAGACTGAGCAGAAGGAAAGAGTTTACAAGAGTATACGTACTTGCCATTTTACATTAAATTAGAACAAGGTTTGACGTATTATTACATGTAGAACGCAGACGAATATCGAGTGCACAAATTTTACTTTTGTAGAGAAACAGTCAAATCAAAACAGGGCCTTAGGCGCCTGTGGCCCCGTTCTGATTTAACTGTTTCTCAACAAAAGCGGACAGTTCCGGATCAATTATAAACAATTATCAAATTTTGAAAAACTTACATTATGTAACAGGGATCAAAAAAGCAAAATTTATTTACAAACTTGAACCAAGAAATTGGCGGGAAAAAATCGTTCTGAAGCTGTACATCCCCATACCCACCTCCACCCTCCCAAATGGCTTTTGTCATGATTATGCACCGCAACGTTATTTAGCAGGCCGAAGGAACTGGGGCGAGTTTCTTGTGTCGCTTCACTTATCTCTGGTATCAGTAATTTCTCTTCCTTTGAGTGTTGATAATTTTTCCCAGCCATCCTCCCTCTCCTTTTTCTTTTCTTCCTACTTTACAACCATATCCAGACTTGGGGGGAGGTGGGAGCGGAAAGTGCCCGCGCTGACTTTGAACGCATATAACTTTTTCAAAATTCAACCAAACGCTGCAAACTTTGCGAGTTTATCTAAAATTTATCTGAGAATA
Source organism: Oculina patagonica (assembly GCF_052425735.1). NCBI lineage: Eukaryota > Metazoa > Cnidaria > Anthozoa > Scleractinia > Oculinidae > Oculina > Oculina patagonica. Next base: position 6,618,904 of record NC_135759.1, read on the forward strand.
ATTTGGTAGAATAAGTGGTAGTGTCAGGAAATTAACGTTACCATGGCAACGGCATTTTTAAAAACATTCCTATTAATGAAAATCAGTTAAATGAAATCACTTTTCCTTTTTTCAATTTTTCTGCACGGTTTTGTTGATATTTTGAGTAATTTTCAGTAATTTTTGGGCGTTTTAGAACAAAAAGGAAACCCAAGAGAGCGGCAAATTTGACATCATGGTGTAATTGTCACGTGATGCGAACATACTTTATATCCTCTACGTTTTTATTGTACAGTCAACTCTCACCGTGCGGACACTTCGCTATTGCTGGTTTTCACTGTCACGCAATCAAAAAATAAATTCGAAACCATTCAACTACAGAAGCTTTGAATTTCAAATATTATAGATGATAAATAGAGAAACAATTTCTCCAAGTTTCGGGTCTGTGCGGTGTACCGTTCGCGAGTTATTTTCAGAACCTTTCCACGCAAATTTATAAAGCTTAGTATGGAGCCGCCATCACTGTGTCCTGCTGAGGGACACAGTAATGGCCGCCGTGATGTCAGAGAAACCATCTGGAACTCAATTCTGTTTACAACAGCGGCCATCCTTGGCTTAAGCGCTAGTACACTTTCACATAAACACCACTTATTATATCTGAAATGTTCATTCTGCACAAAATGGAAAGGAAAGGCCTTTTTTCAAACAAAACAGCTTTGTCACGGCACTCAGCTTGATGTCACATACGACGGAGAACTTAAATATTCAAAATGCTCTGTTTTAAAAACGAATGACACTATCGATCTGGAAATTTGCAAAATATATATTTTTAGTTTATCTTTCGCCTAATGACAACGAAAATTTAGCAGGCCTAGTCAATTTTGATTTCAGAATCTTATGACGTAACATGAAAACCAAGAATTGCGGACAAAATCCAGATCCCCAGCAAAAGAGGTTTGACTGGAAATGACTCCCACTAAAGCGAACACTTAATGACGCTCCGAGCGTGTCCGCTATATAACGAGAGTTGACTATAATTGGTTAATATTCTGGAAATTTTTTGAAAGTTATCCAAAAAAAGCCCCGTTTGAAAAGAATTAATTAATTAAGTACACTTATTGTTTTAGGAGCACCAGGTATAATATGTGACTTACCAACTTGTTCTGAGAGCATTTTTGCCCTCAGACCCTTTTCATTTATTTGCAAATCAGGGAATTTTTCGTTAAATATTTTGGGTCTGAAGGCAAACACAGGATCATTGCCCTTTTTGTATATCACGCAGGCAAATTGCCCCACCTGAAAAACATAATTCAGTAAAAATTATGTCAGTAACGCAATGCTAAACGATTGTGGTATCTCTATGCATTATTGCGGCCCAAGAGAGGCCCGCAACCCTAATCTTGACAGTAACCAGCGGATTTCGCATCACGCGTGCGCGCCACGTTTATGACAGGGCCTTTAAAAAACAGAAGTTGAAAATTTCTTCTTCCACCAAGAACTACCAGAATGCGAAATGTGTCAATCACAACAGTTATCATGGTGACGAACGCAGAAGTATTTCCGGTTTTCGATAAGCAGTTTAACTCTGTCACGATGAAGCTTGCGCGAGGTATACCTGAGAAGAATGTCTCAATGTTCACGAAAGCAAAGCGTTGAAATGAATGAATTTTGCCTTGAATTGAAATCCTCTCGGATTTTGAAGAACGACTAAAACTTGTTGTTCTGTTTATTTTGTTCATGGCTCGAACAAAATTAATATATTGTCTGTTCTAGGAAAAGAATCGCTGTCGCAGACTTTAGAGAATGGAAACAGCTGAACAAGAAATGTTTATTTTTGTTAAAGTGGAGCATGAAGTGCATGATAAAAGTGTTTCGTGTTTTTACAAGAAGTAAAAGACATTTCTTTCATAAGTTTTTAGCGTAATGATCATAATGACCATTGCATTTTGATGAGGGAGTGTTTGTAACTGTAAAACTAAACTTTATACCGGTCGAACATAATGATATTGAAATTCGATGTTTTTTGATACTTCTGATACTTCGGAATCAACCCGCCATGATCCTTTATTCCTGTGAGAATGTTTTTTTTTTTAATTTCAGCCATTTGAAACTCCACAGTTTTGTGTTTTCTTAAAAAAATGCAAGCTTGGATCCTATTTCTGGTCCAATCCATCCTCGGGGACCCAAGGGCAGGGGGGCGACGGGCAGGTAATCGGGGAGACGGGATTTTCGGACAAAATTAACAACAAGAGCGTTACAGCACGGGGCTGTTATACTCTTGTTTCCAATTGTTGTAAACTTTTTTTATTTGGACTATCTTTAATTAAGAACCTCATTTTCTTGAATAAAGGCCACAAGTGTTTTGTTTTGGCGCAAGAAGTCGCCTATTAAATGACAGTTTAAATTCAAAATTGAAGTTTAAAACCGGTGCAGCTTACCGCAACGGCGACGATCCATCTCGCAACGGATACCACCCTCTGTGAGGGGACCGGATGGGAGAATACCGCCCCCTCACGAACAAAAAAAAAAACTATATAAAGCATAGCTTGAATTAGTTACTCACTCACTCACTCACTCATGCTCATTCACCCACAGACTGCTCCAGTCATTAGGCATAAATAGATTGTGCTCGGCAACTTTTGTGCAACTTTTGGCTTTTTGAGCAACTTTTTGTAGTACCAGCAACCTAGGGCAACTTTTACTTTCCTTGGCAACTTTTGAGCAACAAATTGATTTAAAACCGATCCAAACCATAAAAGGTCGTTTCATTTCGAAGGATTTTATTAAAACTGGTTTTATTCGCTGCAACATAGAACCTGCCGCCGGCCATCTTGGTATTTGCTGAAGTGCGAGTCACTTATGACATCGCAATCAGATGAAACTTCAGACGAGGAAAATGGAAATAATTCAGACATTGACTCTATTGAGGTTGCCATAGACTCTGGGGCAAGTCTTAGTAAACCTGCAAGCGCTTCAATTTCTAGAAAACGCAAAATTCACGTCAAAACGACTCTAGGGAGCAAGCAACTTTTCTGAATTTTGGTGGCAACTTTTTGATATTTGAGCAACTTTAGAGCAACTTTTGGGTATATTGTGAAGCAACTTTTCCTAAATTTACTAGCACAATCTATTCATGCCTACCAGTCATGAGCTATCATCTCAGCAACTTTTAACAAATACGTTCTAAAATTTAACAATGGTTAAGAAAAATTATTTCCAAAGTTAGTTGAATCTCAAGGTCCAAAATTGTGCGTCAATCGGCTCTACAGAAAAACTCACACATAAAGAGGTAAAAAAACTATCAATTTTCTAAGAATTCCTCACAACAGTTAACAAACCAGCACATCGAATTGGTTATATATGTTTTCTTCGGTTAGGCAAGCGGAAAAATCCAACGGCCAGGCTACGTCAAGCGCAAGCACAGGAAACCAAGGACTACTAGAGAGTTTGTATAGATGTATTAAAAAAGCTTGTATGGATTTAAAACAAGGTTGAGAAAAATATTTCTTTTTACCAGTGAAAAGTTATAATAAAACTTAAAACCTTGCTTTGTTTCACTTTATTGTATTTCTAGTGCTTTAGAAAGCCATACGCGCGATTTTCGTCTTAACCGTGTTTTCTAAAGCATTATAACTTCAAAAACGTGACACCAGGTAGTTTTTTTTTTTAAGTTTTTACAACTTTTAACTTTATTTCAAATCCATACAAGCTCTTATCAGCTTTTATACCATGCCATAGAAAATACAGCCAATCAGAATACAGGAAAGCCGTTGTATATTCGACGGTATTCAGCCCAATCTTCCCATAGTGCGCTGCGACTATTCTCGACGAAATTTAGTAAGCGTATTTTCTATGGCATGGTATAAAATAGTTACACAACACTTTCTCGTGGTATACTATGGAATATCCCACTTGTCACTTGTATTTTCTTGGCATACACACTCGCCTAAAGGCTCGTGTGTATACCGAGAAAATACAAGTGACTCGTGGGATATTCCATAGTATACCACTCGAAAGCGTTGCATAACTAGTATTTATACCATGCCATAGAAAATACAGCCAAAGGAAAGCCGTTGTATATTCGACGGTATTCAACCCAACCTTCCCATCGTGCGCTGCGATCTTATTCTCGATTAAATTTAGTGAGCGTATTTTCTATGGCATGGTATAGTCACACAACACTTTCTCGTGGTATACTATGGAATATCCCACTTGTCACTTGTATTTTCTTCGTATACACACTCGCCTAAAGGCTCGTGTGTATACCGAGAAAATACAAGTGACTCGTGGGATATTCCATATTATTATTCAGCACATGCGCGCGCTGCCCATATATGGTCAAAATGTTAACGATATCTGTCATCCGTACATAACAGATATCCTGCGATATACGTAGGTTGCGAAGATTCGTCCGAAATCTTGTAAAGCGTTACATAATTACAGTTTTTCTTTCTGCAAAATGTGTTTCGTTGACAATTTGTTGAATAATAAAACAATTATCCTGCTCAATCTTGCGGAATATCGTCTGATTTTAGCCAACTCGGCCTACGGCCTCGTCGGCTAAGTATCAGGCGATATTCCGCGCGATTTCGCAGGATAATTGTTAAGTATACCACTCGAAAGCGTTGCATAACTAGTAAATAGTACATCCGTACAAACTCTCATAGTACGCTTTGGTTACCTGTGGAGAGAAAGGCGCAATAAAGATACAGTATACTGTTGCTGTTACTGTTACTCACTTACCTCGTTATGTTTGAGTCGCTTGTTCGCGATTCTTAACGTTTTGATCAACTCAGCCACGTGGTCATCCATCTGTGTGTAAAGTGAACATATGGTTAGGAAGCCCGGTAAAGTTTTTTTTTTTAATAAGAATAAGAGCGTGCCATTCCGTGACAATTTGATAACTCAATCAGTTCTTGTCTGTTGAATATTTTACAAGAAAATAAAATCTTTTGTTGAAACAGTTCTCACAGGAAACAAATACTCCAGGTGAACTGTGCTTTAAAGAACGAAACTTTTCCGTAGAGATGGTTTTCGATTTGATTCGTTTATTACTTCGTAAATTACTTTTCGTTCAATCACTATTGAGCGTGTTTAATGGACAAATGATGAAAATTCCTTAGAAATTTCGCGCGAGTTACTGATAAAATGTGTTTCATTTTCGCTAGTAATATTCTGTTAAACGTTAAGAAGTTATTTTTCATTTTTTTTCAATGATATATCTTGGTTTTATGAGTTTTCAAAGCATGTTCAACTTGAAGGATGATCGGCACCGTAACGTGCCACGAATGCAAAGAGTACAAATTTGCATTTCGCGCCCGAGAAGTGTGAAATGTGGGAGGTGCCATCCCTTTTATAACGGAACTTCTTGTTTAAAGCGCTTACCTAAAAAAAAAAAAACAAAACAAAAAAACAAAAACAGAATAAGGACGTGTCATTTCGTGACATTTTGATACTAAAACTAGTTCTTGTTTCTCAATTAAATGATGAAAATTCACATATTGAATAAAACGGTTCTGACGTACAAAGAACACGTAAAAAATATTTTGTTTGCAAGCAAACTTCAAGCTAAAACGTGACTCTGTGGGCGGGCATACACAAATTGCTAAACCCATGACACAAACCATCCCAACATGACAATCACCCCGTAAAACCCCAAGCCACCCCATAAATGGAAAAAAAAATTCTGCACGCATAGCGTGCCTATGTTTATGTTATGCTCTTCATATCTGCAAAGAAGCCTGCGAGTTAATTTCATTTTGCTGTTTTATTAGCAGTAAAAGGAGTTATTCAGCAAATGCCGCCATGTTTACTAGCCTGCATGGCAAACGTAGCATGGCTTAGCATGGGATACCATATTCACCGCCTAGCGCGGTGAATATTGCGTCAAAAGTCCGAGCTTCTCGATCAATCAGAATTGAATTTATCTCTAGAAATTATACTAATCACAAATAATAGTTAATACTCACAATCAACTCTGACTGACTCTGACGATAACTTTGACCGGCAAACTCTTGGTTAGTATGCTCTTTATCTGCAAAGAAACCTGTGCGTTAATTCAATTTCGCTGTTTTATTATTTAAACTTATTTTATGTTAAACATTACATTACAATGCAGTGAAATGCGTTATGAGTGACGCGGTAAGGCATGGCGTTTTAATTGACAGATCAAATATGGCAGCGTGAACTCGCTTCTGAGATTTCAAATTCTTGTTACTATGCCATTCATATCGCCTTTCGCCGGCACAAATTGGAAAAATCGATTTCGCTCATATTTTGCCCATAGATAGGTCCTAGTGAGAAACCAAACGGACTTCAGTTAGTTTTTCCTAATACAGCTTCTTTTCGTAGAAATATGTAAAAAAAAAAAAAAAAGATTTTACCCCAAATGGGCTCAAATTCCACTTCCGGTTTGACTGATTTTATAGAAAGTTTGATCGCCTCGTGCGTTATACTGCAGCTGTTTATTGATATTTCAATAATATTTATAATGTTTTTAGATCTTTATTGTATGACTGAGCGAAAAATAAAACAAATCGAGATTAGTTTTTTAGCCTGAAACGGGGATATAATTCTAAAGGCAAAATTTGCAAATGAGTGTCGAGCGAAATTATGCAGTAAAACTCTGCCATTTTTTTTTATGTGCGATAACTTAAAATATCGTAAAAACAATTTTTTATGGGTTAACTAGACACTTATCTAATAGGATATCCAAAAAATCTCTGGGGAAAAGGTTTTAGTGGCCCGCTTTGGCCTTTGTTTATCACTAATTTTGGTCCGTATTGGGAAAAACTGTGCCCGAGGACTTGGATACCGCCCGAAGCCACAACAATTTCGGTATAGCTAACACAATTGTATTTAACGAACTAATAAACTCTGCGTTGATTCCCAGCAGAATTACTAGCTCCAGTGAGAAGAGTACTTAACAATGTTTTTCCAGTCGATCTGACTGAGTACATGGCCGCGTGCTAACTCCCAAACCACTATGTTTACGGTCAATTCTTATGCCTTGAAAACCATCTCTTGAAAACTTTCGGTCCAAAAGCCTTGGTAGTCAATTTTCAAAATTCCCAATGTTTTAAATATCAAGGACTTGGAGCGATTTCTTTTACATGAGAGAAATTTCCATTCAGCAAATGCCGCCATATTTACTGGCCTGCATGGCAAACGTAGCATGGCTTAGTATGGGATACCATATTCACCGCCTAGCGCAGTGAATATTGCGTCATAGTCCGAGCCTCTCGACCAATCAGAATTGAATTCACCTCTAGAAATTATACTAATCACAAATAATAGTTAATACTCACAATCAACTCTGACTGACTCTGACGATAACTTTGACCGGCAAACTCTTGGTTAGTATGCTCTTTATCTGCAAAGAAACCTGTGCGTTAATTCAATTTCGCTGTTTTATTATTTAAACTTATTTTATGTTAAACATTACATTACAATGCAGTGAAATGCGTTATGGGTGACGCGGTAAGGCATGGCGTTTTAATTGACAGATCAAATATGGCAGTGTGAACTTGCTTTTAATAAATAATAGATTTTCCTACTCTTTGCCATGTGTGAAGAAAAGAAACCTTTAAAAACTTAATCACGATCAAAAAAGTTGTTAAGCTAAATGTTAACTGTTAGTTTTTTCCTGGCTTTTTTTTTTCTACTGGAATCGACTTTAAACGCCTCCAAATGACATAGATACACAAGATATACACTGGAGAGTGCAGGTAAGTCGATTTTATTAGAACTCCCCGCCCTATTTTGCATAAGTTTTTTACGATCGGTATATTACCTTACCCTGGGTGCCAGAGGTTTTTAAATATTCTTGCGCGGTTTCTGGTGTCAATAATATCACAAACTCTTATAATAAGGTTATTACGCAATTTCACAAATGCATGTTGACGGCTCCTTTAGGAGCTTGGGCTACCTGTGGTGAAAGAAGTTATGAGTGACGCGGTATCCAAGTAAAGTTTAAGGCATTGACTTCAGTGATAGGCGAATATCCAGGATTGCGAACTCGCTTTTGAGATTTCAAATTCTTGTTACTATGCTATCAAGAGGTAAATAAACTAATCAATTAATATATCTTGATAAAATAACGTATAGTGGTTGGTAATTCGGGGAATGGCCTAAACTAATTAGCTCTAATTTATATGCGACTCGTGCAATTTAGCTCATCTTCGCCCGATTGAGCCCCTTGCATCCCTTAACCATTCCATTTTACACTCATTAGAATTAGTTTTTGGAATTTCTGGAAGACACAAATTCAGTGATTATTAGATAAACACCTTATCCAATACATATTGACGATATTGTCGTCTTTATGGCTGTAGAAGGTTGTTTGGCCGCCTCCGAAATTCAGTCTACTTAGTTATTCTATTCGACCCCAGACCTCCCCCTATTTTTTCGCTCACAGCTTTCATTTCGCGCCGTTTTCATGAAAAAGGCAATTAGATACTTAAAATCAACTATGACTTCGCAAAGCCTTTTTAAATTTGTGGCCGCGTTTACATGTATTTAACAGAAAAGCGAAATTGATAAAAAGCTTGGATTGACTGTAGAATACTTGTCGAATATTTGCATCTCATTAAATTCAAATGGCTTCTTTTGTTTTTAAATGCTTCGTTTTAAAATCTAAAAACTTCTGAAATCGCTCCAAGATCTCGTACACTTTTGATCCATAATTAATCAGAAAGTTAAAGCGTTACCGCTAACGATTGTAATATGGGAGTGGAGGCCACATATCAAAATTAGGGCGGTTGATGACCTGGTATTGAACGGAGCGATTTAAAAAAACCCACTAACGGTCGTTCAGACTTGCTTCTGAATCAGTAATTGTAGGTCAAAGTTTGATCAAATCGCCGGTGGCCGATCCAGCAAAATCGACAGTTATGTAACAAAACTAGCTATAGTAGTTAAATCTTGAAATAATTACCTTTGATTTGCGTTTTACACTCGAAGCTCCTTCAGGGCGACTTACTGACTTTACTCGCATTCAGGGCGAACAAGAATTTTTGTGCGCGCCGCGCTATTTTCAGTTCAAATGGTTTGACTGCCTGACATACTGACACGAAGCACTTGGAACGCAGAACAAAAAACAAGTTGATCAATAAGTGCTAATTTATTGATTGGTTATCGTGTAAAATAATATTACTCCCTGGAACTAACAATGTTCCCTTATTAAACTGTTCATTATCTCACGAATATTCGCACATATTTTAGCCTCAGTGGCTTCAAAAAATTCTTTGCGTGAAAACTGACTTTCTCAAACAAAAGAGAAAACACCCATTGGTCATTTCAAATCTCAGGGTGTGTGCGAAGATCAGTAAATGTGCACGATACTGCAATTGTGATCTGTTGGCCGGCAATTTTGATCGTAACGATTTCGAGCTATTTGCTTTCAAATTTGCAAATATTTGACATGTAGAAAATTGGCGTTTAACGTGGGAAAAACCGTGAGAGAGCTGTACGCGAACGCAAAACGGGAGGCGCTCGGAGGTGATTTTATCTTATTATTGATTCGCTCGACATTCACCCCACCAATGTTTGCTTTACACAAGTCTTGCGCTCGCTCGCTGTCTCTACAAAGAGGTGGGATGAGGAGGGGAGGGGGGGGATACTGGCTTATTTTCGAATGGAAATTATCGCTTCAAATCTAGATCTGTGTTATGTTTGAAAGGAATACCGCGCCTGAGCTTTTTGTTTGCAAACGGAAGTCTTGAATTCCTGGTTTGAGGTTTAAGGGGCCACGGGGGGTACTCCGGCTTGTAAATAACGAGGATGATCGAATGGAGGCAAATTTTAGGACCCTCAAAAAATCCCTCAAAACTAACCCCGGAAAAAATCCCTTGTCAAATTACCCTTAAATTGCCAGGAGGGGCAATAATATAACACGAAAAAATCATAAACAATTAAACGCTCGTGTTTGTTTATTTATCATACCATAAATACGTTAAGGCTGCGCCAAGGCACTTAAGTTCGTTTTTAATACCTCACTGAAATCCCCTATTTAAATCAATTCACCCAAAAAAATACCAGAATCGAAAATTTCAAACCCAAAAAAATCCTTCGATCATCCCCGTCACTTACAAGCCGGAGTACCCCCCCCCCCCCCTGGGTTAAGGGGCTTCTCTTCCGGCTTATTTTCCAATTTCATCTAGAAAGGCAAGCAAACTGGTTGAGCTGGCGGATGGATGAGCCTCGTTCCCACTCGAGGTACGAGAATAAGAAAAGACAGCGTTTTGTTTTTGTTGTAAAGATCAGATCTTTACAAGTGTATTGAAACCTTACAACCTAGGAATATCTGTTGTAATGTTAATTTTTGGTCAAGCCACGCATAACCATTTTTTTTCAGGCTTCTTTATTCCAATTGCTTAAATTGGAAATTCACTGCGACGATCATTTATCACTCTCATATACATCCGCAGTTCATATAATATATAGATTTAGGCAAGCCTAAAAGCGGAGCTCCCCATTTATTTAATTTTCACTGGAGCTTACAATGTTTTCATTCTAGTGAATAAGCGGCCAAAGTACTAATGTTTATGGCGGTTTATAGGTTCAAGAAAAATTTAAACAGCTTACGGTTAAACAACTGAATGTCAGCAGTACGACAAAAAGTAATAATCTTAAAAGCGGTGCAAAATCATTACTCATGGCACAAAAAATTACTTTAGAGTACAGTAAATTATCTGCTTTCTAGCAATAGAAAATAGTTTCGCGATCCTGTTATAGTTTCGCAGCAGTTTAGTAGACTCCACAATATCTATTACATTGATATAGGATATATTCAACGTGCATTATAGAGTCTGTCGGCCGATTAGCTCAATCGGTAAGGTGCCAGTCTGCGGATCGGAAGGTCGTGAGTTCAAGTCTCAGAGGGTCGAGTTTTTTTTCTTTTCTTTTTCTTTTTTTTTTTACCCCGTAGCAATAAAATGGTTTGTTTACTATATCAACCCGATTTAGCTTTCGAATGCTCCTTCATGTACGATGCTGGCTTTACAGATAGACACGAAAATCATCGATCGATTATAGCTCTCAATGTCCACTTTTTTGGCGGTCGATTACTTTCTACACGTAATTTTCAGCCACATTTTGTTTCATTGCTTCTTGTTTTTCTTTTCAAACCTCTTTAAATTTTACAGGCCACCTTTATACGGCCGCCTTTATACGGCCTTCTTGCTTCACGATTTCTACCATCAAACCATGGCGGCCATGTTGCGCGACTCCGTACGTCGTACGTACGCGCCCGCGAACCATGCCGCTATCCATGTTGACCATGAAAACTCATTTCGATAGTGTTCCTTCTTTCATACCATTTGCCTGCCTATGGGGCTCCGCACAAGGCGCCTTCGGCGCCTTGGGAGTTCCGCTATGAATCATTTCATATACATTACTTCATAACCATCCTGTTGGTTATTTTGGTCCACAAAGCATCGCGTCTCTAGTTTCCAACAAATTTGCGCAAGCGGTTATGGGATAGGTTCAATCGGGCATTTTATTTTCTGAGTTTGAATGTGCTATTTATAAAGTGAACGAAAAGGGAATGAAGTGATGCAAGAAATGGAACTGAGCGAGTAAGTGGAGATCGTTTAAGTTCAATTTATATAGTGTTTTCATGGCAGCCATGTCGGAGGAGTCAAACAGTCAAAGATATTTGCATAAATTAAAATGAATGATGTACCCAAAGGAAAAATCATCTGTTTCGCTCCTCCAATATGTCAGAATATGACCCCCAAAGCCCGCCAGCTCACTGATAGACGGGTTTGCTTCACGGTGGACTGATTGTTTTGAGCAAATTTTGTCCTTTTGCTACGAAGATGGTCCAGGCTGCTAACGAAGACGCTTAAGGTCGCGCAGGACCCTCTGATGTTACAAGCCCTTAAAAGTTTAACTGAAGATAATGCGATTTTGTGTCCAAGTTTTCAGCTAGCACCGCGCACCAAATTAATATAGCCTAGTGATAAATCGTAACTTCTTTTGTGCTCCCACTAGAACGAAATTTTCGATTTCAAAAACTGCTACAAGTTAATGGCTTCTAAGAGAGTAAAAATGTGAAATCTTAACTTTGAAACATGCTCTCTTCATTTTGAGAAGGAAATTTAAAAATTCGCTCTAGCCAGAGCACAATAGAGTACACCAAGTTTATGTTCCTCGCGAATGAACTCTTGAAATCCGATATCGGCGGAGAAAACTTGGACACAAAATTGCAGGATTTTCCACTTCCGAAGAACTTCCGAGTCAATGTTTACAACAACGTGTGATATATTTAAAGCTGTGAATCTAATTATGATAATTCCCTATGTTCCAGCGCACGTGACGCAAAGCTGAGAACAATTACTAGTAATTACTTGTACAAAAGAGTTTAAAAACAAACATTCTAATGAATATTTCGTTTGTTGTTGGCTTCAGTCGTCCTGCAGTTCGTGCATATTCTTTAAATAAATACATACTAATGATTGCAAGGGTATGTATGTATTTATTTAAAGAGTAGGCACGAACTGCGACGACTGAAGCCGACAACAAACGAAATATTCATGACAATGTTTTTCTTAAAGTTCTTTGTACAAGTAATTACACGGTATTGTTCTCAGCTTTGCGTACCGTGCGCTGAAACAAAGCGAATTATCATAATTAGATTCACTGCTGCGAATATAGCACACGTCGGTTGTAAACATTGACTCGGAAGGTCTTCGGAAGCGGAAAATCCTGCAATTTTGTGTCCAAGTTTTCTTCCGATATAGAATTTCAGGAGTTGATTCGCGAGGAACATTAACTAGGCGCACCCTATTGTGTTATGACAGAGCGAATTTTGAAATTTCGTTCTCAAAATGCAGATAGCATGTTTCAAAGTTTAGATTTCACATTTTTACTCTCTTAGAAGCAGATAACTTCTAGCAGTTTTTGAAATCGAAAATTTCGTTCTTGTCATAACACAAAAGAGGTTATGATTCACCACTAGGTTTTATAATCATTTAACTCGGTGCGCTGTAGTAGCGGAAAACTTGGACACAAAATCGCATTATCTGCAGTTAAACTTTTAAGAACCTGTAACATTACAGTAAACGGTCATCTCTCAGTAAAAGGACAATCATGATGTTATTCCATCATCCCTTAATATCCTTGAAAATTTTTAGAGAAATCGATGTTCAAAATGTAGCGAATTAAAGCTTTACAAGATAGCACTCCGTCAAGAAATTTGGCTAATGAATTTATTAATGAGCAAGGGTGGTCCTGCGCGACCTTAAGCGCTTGCCAAACGTCGAACTTCATATGAGTCGAACCTAATGCAAATGAGCAAAACCTATTGTTTTTGGTTGTGTTAAGACTTATTGTTCAATCGACGAAGTCGATCTGTGCGAAAGACAACAACATTGGTCACATTGAAATCACCCTGCTTTTTGAACACAATCAATCAATCAAGCAATTAATCAATCTTTATTTGCCCATAAAGAAAAATATGCATGCTTATGTTGTGGTTTAATTTTTCCCTTGATTTAATTTTTTTCAAACTAATTTGATTTTTTGTTCCCTTTGTTTTAGATTATGATAATTACCAATTAGACTACGAGCCTGAGTTTTCTATGGGCAAATAGTCAACGAGTAGTCAGCGAGTAGTCTAACTGTTTTAGTAGAAACTCTAAAGGATTGCAGTCCAACTCCTACAATATTGTGCACTTTGAAGACAAAAATCAAGAAAAATTACCGCTTTTAATAAAGAGCTACGCGCGCGCGACTGTTTTCTATCGGCGAATACAAAACAGTGGGAAAACCAATCAGATTCGCGAATTTCCAATAAAACACAGCTGACTTTTTACTAATGAATATGAGACAATGAAAAATAAAAATCAAACTGGTTTAAAAAGTTTTAAACCAACGATAAATTTAAACCACAACATTTACAAGGATGACTCTATAATATCCTATTCCTTATGGAGCAGAGAGTAGCTCTCAACAAACCCTTGTGGGCTTGACGGGGAGTGCCCCTGTTACAATATATATTTCAAACTACACTAATATAAATTATTATAGACAAGAATACATGGCTGTATTGTAAAACTAGGTCAACGATTAAAGAAAGAGGGTAGCAAAAGGGGGTGTCATTATCCAGTTTCACATACAGGTTTTAACCAAACTCATTTGCCACGTGTACTTGAAACAGAAGAATTCATGAACCAAGTGTCTTTTTTAGCTATTTTCACACCTCACAGTATAATTTTTGCCCTTTTCAGGTGTCCACAACAACAACAACAATCTTTTATTTCGTGCCCAGAAGAGTTTTACAATAAGTAAATACATGCAAAGAGAAAAATTAACAATAAAAAAAGAGCACAGTCACTTAGAAATAGCTAAGGCTAATCGAGCTAAGTGGCTGGGCCAAGCGCATACATAAGATTCAGGTTGAGCGTTTCACGGCCTCGGTTGTCACGTTGCTGTCACCCCGTTAAATTGATTGTGTTGCAAGGCAAAATGACAGACGTTGCTAGGCAGGAATGATGACGTTCTGTCTGGGAAAAAAGCATGTTGTGGTTTTCCCAGGCAGAACGTTGGCATTCCCGCCTAGCAACATTTGTCATTTTGCCTCGCAACACAATCAATTCAACGGTGACAATGAATGCGACCACTGAGGCAGTAAACACTAAACTTGAATCCGCTGTAAACCCTTTGCTACCATCAAGATAGTAGTAAGTGCTTTTTACTTTTTTTTCTCAAAGGTGTGTATTAATTTATTTGGCGCTTTTTATAACTGCTGGAAGGTTGTTCCATGTATTTATACATGGATTTATTCCCTTATATTTCACGGTATTTTTTTATAATTTGAATGTAGAAAGTCTACATGAATTTTTGACGATGATCTGGTGCTATGTCAATGAAAATCACTGTTCAGTTTAAAGAACTGGTTAAATGTATCAGGAAGCATTTTATTGAAGAATCTAAAAAAATATCTTTTTTAACCCAGAATGCCTAATTATTGTTGATCTCCATGCTTCAGGTTTTCTCTATGAAATCTCAGGAGGAAAATGATGTGGCTTAATTATCTTTACATGTACCGTATTTTCTCAAATAAACGCCCCCGGCGTTTATTTCAAACTTGGCTTCGTGAACCCGGCGTTTATTTGAAGCCGGCGTTTAATCGGGCCCTGGCGTTTATAAACGGACTGCAATTTTCTGCCAATTTTTTCAGATTGATTTATTGTTACCGATCTTCGAGACCAAGGGACAGTTTGTCAAGGCGGGACGATTTTCTCTTCGTTCTGCCCCGAAAAAGTGTCCTTGGGTATCCAAAGGTGATTATTTCTTTAAGGTGCACTATTACGAATTGGATAGCTTATGTTGCAATCCAGATTTGTGACAAACAGAATATATTTACTCGTAAGCTTGACCTCAAATAAACACCAGGACCTCGAACAAACGCCCCCGGCTTTTATTTAAAAACTAGCAATTTTGACCCGGCGTTTATACGAGGTCGGCGTTTGATCGGGGTCCGGTGTTTAATCGAGAAAATACGGTATCTTTATCAGAATACATATAAATAAAATGAGTACATTCAAAATAAAATTTTAATAAACACCATAATTTATATGAAGTTTATTATTTGTGCCAGCATCAGTTTTTTACATGTTGTTCCAAGTTGTTCAGACAGGGCAAAGTCACACTAATGTGAAGGCAATACACAATATTCCTGCTGGTTGACCTACAAAATGTCATCTTTATCAGACATTACTGGTGTCAGTAGCACATGATTGAGTAACAAGTTAGAGCTGGAGGTGCACCAGTTTGACAGGAATGAGAGATATAACCGTGTATTCGTGTCCCCCAATGTTCTCCTCAAAGACTCTGAGTTGTGAGATGGCGGGATTTTGGGAATGTGTGAAATTCTACCAAAACTAATGGAAAAACTGGAGAAGTTCTATTCTTTTGGAAAACTTTATGAGGAGTACACTTCGTTAAGGTGTGACAATGGGTCACCATTGGTGCTTGTACCTCGTCAACATGTGTGCGGTAAAGGAAAAGCAGATTCCTTGAGAATGGGAAGGAAAAGTACTGTCCAGAAGTGAATAATTTTTAAATGCATTTGCTAGAAATAGTGAAGTGCAAAAGGACTACTTTGAATGCCTGAAGGATGCCAAATTGCGAAGTGAGGAAGACTTTTGTTAAATGCATTTAGACATGTGGAGAGTCGAGGAAGAGGAATGATAAGCCCTCACCATGCAGTGCAGTGGTGAAATGCAATGGAAAGAATAATTATTTGGTTGTATGTTTCACTTAGCTGTAAGGTAAGTTGTGTTAATTATCTCTTTTTTTTATTTGATATTTTTTGAGCCCTGTATACTGTCTGCAGACAACTACATACTTTTAGTCTTCAAACATTTAGTGTATATACATTTAGTCTCGTACTGTCATTTTTGAAAGTTTTTTTTTTCATTGATAGATTATTACAAGTTTCTCTAACTTCTATGCAAACAATTTTTTTAATACATATGATGTTTGCAAACAATTTATTTTGTCTTTTAGGCCCTGCAAACAATTTTTTCAATATTTTTCATCACCCTCCTCCAGAAAAATAATGGTCCGTCCCTTACTGAAATTTTTAAATTTATCATTTGTGCGTGTGCATGTCTAAAGGTGCTGTGGAATATAGTTTGGTCCCCCCCTCTTTTTTTAAGGGGAGGGAGGGTGGGCGGACGACGGATTTCTGAGCATGCGCATGCAAGTTATTCTGGACTCGCTCTTCCTGCGCCTAGGTTCAATCCCTATATAGGGCACCGAAGGAAAAGTTCAGGGAGTGGACTACATTTAGGACAATCAAAACAACACAGATTATAATGCACTCGAGATCAGACGCTCCACGCACTGGAAATTTCACTGCTGGTACTGCATGGGATTTAGAAAAAAAAATAGATTGGGAAATGGGATTTCGCCAAAATTTGGGCTGGGAAATGGGATTTGATATCCCCCCTCTCGACTATCAAAGGATTGTCAGTTCTATAGTTTCTTTAGTGAAGCAGTGAGTTTTGCTTTTGTGGCCTTATGCATTGTTCTTGTTGTCTGATGTATTGTACTAGTAAGCTAGCCATTCATATGAGACCTTCAAGAGCTGCTATCCGTACTTATAGCTTTTTGTACTTGGACAGGGAAAACCAATTCACAGCAGAGGTTTGGTGATTTAGGTACACAATCTTGCATGTAGATTCCAATTGATCTAATTCCAGGCGATCTACAGCTTCAAATGGAAGGAGGTAAAATTTGTAGAAGCCGATGATTTTACATATATTGCCCGATTCACTCTATGGCGCTTGCTTGATTGCAGGGAATCATCTGAGTTGTATTCATCATAGACTTGCTCCAAGTCGCTCGATAGATTCGCAGGAGACCGCTGGATACGCAAACAGAGGGCGCGCGCGGGCATGGAAAACAAATAGAGGAAATCAGCCATTCTTAAATGTGGCGTCACCGGTGGATTTTTCTACCGGTGAAGCCATCAAGATTATGTCAATCATATTATTGGGCGCAAACTTACTGAGTGCGCTTTTCCCGCCGACTTAGCGCGCGCTGCTCGCGACACAAGCCTTTTTTCTTTTTTTACCTCTTTAGCAGACTGGTTTCTCACGTCGGCAGTTTAAACCAGTTTTGGAACAAACATTACAAATGTCTTCTTGTTTGTTCTAAAACTGGTTTAACTGCCGATGTGAGAAGGAACAGGGCAACCAGGGTAATACGAGAACGATGCTAAAATTATCAGTCTGAAAAATCGGCTTAAGGGTGAGCTTTGGAACTAAGAGAAACTGGTAGCCTGCGTGGCCGGTGTTCAATTTTAAGGAAGGAATGGGCTTTTTAGAAAGGGGGTGCGTATCTAAAAAAGGACAAGGGGAATAACTACGATAATGCACTCGAAGACTACATCGTAAACTCTTTTTTCATGCCTCACTTCATTGTTTTCAGCTAACACTAGATACAAATTTCTCATTTTTGTCCAGGTCGATTGTCTACAACAGCTTTGCATTCTGGGAGACCAACCTATAGCTGACAACTACGTCACACAGTTTTCTCCTCGTCGATCCAATCGGTGGTGGCGACTTGTGACGTCAGTTTATCTGCACCAAGGAATTCTGGACTGTCTGGTGATCACGTGTTTGCAAATATGGTTGTATTGGGGCCAGGAAAACTCTATTGGGTGGTTGCGCATGGCAATAGTGCATCATACTGCTGGTGTGGGTGGACACTTGTTACGGCTCACGTGTTAAACATATCTTTCTTTTAAATGTATTGCATTTGTGATGCGTTATCTCAGATAGATCGCACAGAATCTACTTAGATAAATAGATAGCTATAACTATTTATACATGTTGTAGTTTGTGGTCGTGTAGTACTTGCAAATTACATTTAAAATCTAAGATTAAAATTTACATGTAAAAGCTATTTAAAAATAAATAAAATCTTCGTCTTCAAAATTGTTGTCGAAATTGACGTAGAATTAAAATTCAAATGTTTAGATTGGTTGCACGGGTACCGGTGGTGCAGAAAAAGCATCCTCTTCTTGTTGAATATTATTTCTTTATTTTGAACCTTTTAGAAACATGCTACGCACTATACCAAACACACAAAAAATGAGTTGCACGCAGAACACAGGCTGCGCGGGACGCAAAAGAGTGGGCGCAACCGTAGTGACGTGAATACGATATTTTAACCCTATTCAGACCGGGGGGGATCTTATCGTCCGTTGCGTCTAAGGAATTTCCGACGGGCCATAGTTTTCCACGGATAAAAAGCTTGTCCGGTTGAGCTTTGTAGAAAGACGCCGGGATGTTAAGTTGTCTCGCCCTCTTAAGAGTAGCCATCTGATCCTTCCTTCTCTTAACAATTTCGTAGGGCAGATCTCTGAACTTTACATTGTTTTTCTGCGTCGCTGCATCGTTTGTTAAGCTTCGCAAAGTCTTCTGTGGCTGTCGTCTCGAAGTCTTCCAATTTCTGTATCCTTAATTCAAGTGCTCCCAAGGTGGACTCGATGTTTCTTATAGATGACTCGATACTGTCTAATTTTTCTTCTTTAGCGAGTATTAGCTGCAGTTTTCAGTAATTCCTTCGGTAAGATCCAGAGCGGTCATTATCTTATTGGTTGACGCCTCGAGCTCGGTGTCGTTGTTTGAACTTTCTGAACAGTTTTTTTTGACTTTTTATAGTCCGGCGACGCTCTTTGGTCGTCGCAGGAGCTTTCCGACGATCTATTCCTGCGTTTTCCGATCCATTTTACAATGCTTTGTGCCATACGCTTCTACATGAGCTTCAAAATTTCGCAGGCGGGGAAACGAGCGTTCATTCCGCCGCCCTCACTCGACCCCATATTCTATTGTTGCCGCGGTATCAGCAAATTTCCTATTTTTTTTTTTTAATTATTAAAAGAGGGATGTAAATGGGAAGGGGGGTGGGTGGGTCCAAATCACGTTTCTCGTTTTGTTTAGTTCTTTATCTTAGTTCCATCTAATTTCAGTTTACGCCTCACCAAATCACGATTCTTATTCCACGCACAATACATCACATATCAGCTCTTTTGCAGATCGCAAAAGGAATACGGCCACGCCTGAGAATTTATGGGAAATCACTGTTCAAGAAAACATTCTTAATCACTTTTAACAAATTAGTGTGAAAAATAAAAATTGCTTATTGATAAACAATACTGCGTCACTCGTAATATCTTGATAGAACTTTCAAGTTTACACTAGTCTGATACCTACAGAAAGATCAATGTGAACTATCAATGTTATCGTTATTTTCAGTTAATATGATAATATTTACGTCATCTTAAGTTGTTAAATCCAAGTCGAGAAGCATTGTTAAAGATTCTCATAAATCGAATTAATAACCACAGTCGACCAAACTTCTTCTTAACCAACAGTTCACAACGTAGCTCAACGTAGTTCTCTCGTAGCTCAGTTGGTTAGTGCGCCCAACCGGTATCTTGGAGGCCATGCATAGGGCAGAATGCATGGACATCATTAATTATTTATAATCAGCGAAGCGGCAAATTTGAAGAAAGGCCGTGTGAACGTGAGATTTTTACTTTGTCCCACGCTCGTGTCATGTTGAACAATTTCTTCACTATTTATCACCGAGCTTTAAATTAAGCGTCTATTATTTACTTAGTGTCTTTTCATAATTAAATCCATTAAACACTTCAGCGAAGAGCCGTCCTCCAATCTTGCTCTTAATCCCACTGATTTAAAAGCAAGAAATGCAACTGAGAACATAAAATCAAAGACTTGATTGGTGACATTTATTTCGGCGAGATTTATTTCTCAGTACGGATTATTTTCGCACTGCCTTTTCTAAAGAAAATCCATTTTCAATCTCTGGACCAGCTAAAGAACTTACGGCGATAGTTATCAGTCATCTCACCTTTCCTTTAGTTGTCTTGGTTAAAATCAATAATGTAGTGGCAATTTTTTCTAGCATACTTTTTTAACTCACTTGCCTGGATAACCCGACAATAAAAACAAAAATTAACGCTAATCGACAACGTTTCGACCCCAGTCAATCATCAATTTCAAAGGCTTTGATTAATAGAAAATTATTGAAAAAAGGCACCTAAAAGTAACTAAAAAAAAAAAATTTTGGTTACCTGGTTTATTGCATTACTTTCATCTTTTTTCATGGAGTGTTTCCGACTCGATCATTAGGGACCAGTCGTTATTTATCAGGGCGGGGGGTTATGGCCACTAAATCTTGGAAGAAGTGGTATCAAAAATTGTGACCCTCACCCAAATTGGAGCCAAAAAATTGTGAGCCTCCTCAAATTGGAGTCTTAAAAGTTGTGGCCCTCCCCTTTGAATGTACACATACAAAACAGCTTCTTTATGTTGTAAAAACCATTGGCTCGTAGTTCATTTATTTTGCTGATTGTCTTTAGTTTATTTTCTTTGTTTTGAAATCGGTGTTAAGGGTCAGCTTTGGAATGAGCGAGGCTGCGTGTCCTCTAGGGTAGCCTTGTATTCTCCCTCAGAAAAAATTTTCGATTTTTTTATCGTGTCCATGAATTCTTTGATTTTAATTTACTTCACCTACTCTTGTTGATCACATGCCAGGAAGCAGGGCATTGAGATACAGCTGACGGAGAAATGATGAACTTACCCAAAAACTAGCTTTAGCAAGGAGGGGGGCATATTTGTCGGGCTTCACTAAAAGGCCTTAAAACGCGATTCATTATAAGACGAGTTTTATTTCTCGTGCTTTACCAAAACTACAGAAAAGTTTAGATTAAAAATCTACATTTCTCTTAACCAATAGGTACAAGTGACAAATATCAAAATGGAACATTTTTCCTACGGATATATGAGCATCCTTTTGAACAGACCTGGTGAAATCCGGTTTGGTGAGCTACTTTTGTTTATATTGAGACCTCACTGGCTGTGGTACGATGTAAAAAAACAAGTCATTTTTATTCCTCTCTGGTGGGATTTGCCTTCCACCAAAAAAGATGAGAAAACCCATTAAAATAAAGAAGTACACATTTACCGTTAAATGGCTAACGTGTACTTCTTTATTTTAATGGGTTTCACGCGTCCCGGCTATGAAGAAAAACGTTTATATTATGCCCCCTTCCAGTGTCGGAGAGACGAATTTCGGTTGCTTAATTGGACGTTTCTTTTTGCAGTCCTGTTCGCAGGGTATGAGAAAAGCACATGTGACGAAATCTATCGAGCACATGCGAATATCAAGGTTGCACCAGGTCTGTTACAGCGAGCTGTACATAAAGAGTAAATAAAGTACGCTTCTGCATTCTACCAAAATTCACAACAAACTGCATAAAGCAGCAGAAAAAAGTTGCAAATGCCAAAACAACGAATAAATATATTTACACTTTTATTTTAAATTACGCACGTGGGTAATTTGAGCCGACACAAAACGAGCCAATTTTTGTTTAGTCATTCGATGGCTTAACCTAAAAATATGTTCTCTAAACCAAACGATAAAAAAGTAACTCTTTCATGATTGGTATACTGACCTTATACTATTCAAAATAAAAAGGTAAACGACGTGCCACTTGTGCCGGTTGTACAATGTTTACTCTGGAGTCCCATGTGAATAACAAGCTGGGGATCTTATCTTAAAATTATGGACTAAATAATGATTATATAAGCAGATTGTGACTTGATAATGATTATTATATAAGCAAATTGGGACTTGATAAATGTTTTTGTTTTTATGTTCCTACAGCTACCAATACTTGTTAACAGTTCAAGGTTGAACTAAAAAGAAAAGTTATGTACAGTTAAATCTTTCAAAGCTGTTTCCAGATAGTTAATATCCATGCTATACCATGTCTCTGACATGCTATATCACATTTGATGACGTCTTATCCGGACCCAATGCTACCTCCTTTGCCGATTTTAAACTTTTCCTGCTTACGGGAGCCCAGATCTATAAAAAACAAAGAGGTATTAAATTCAGCTTTTTCAATATACTTTGTTACATCACAACTTCAAGCTTTCACGACAAGACCGGAAGGTACTATGGGTAGAAGTAAAAGTGCTACTGCACGTGCCGAATACTAATGAGATATGACGACATGGCAGACCCAATTTTGTAGGTTTTCTTTCACTTTAAACACGTGGAACTAATGGCGTCAGACCGAGAGGCCTGAAAGACCGCAGTGGAAACAGGAGTAGCCCTGCAAGAAGAAATGCTGAAGTCAGAGTGGGAAGAGAAGCGCCCTCACAGAAAAGAGAAAGTGCATCAAATGATCGCCATCTCATTCTCGTTTACATGGCGTTACTGCAAACGCTACTGTTGCTCAAATATTTGACAGATTTAGCAAGAGAACTCAGTTGAAGACGGCGCGCACATTAAAAATACCCATGTATGGGTGTTTTTATGCGCGCGTTACCCATATATGGGTAGTTTTAATGTGCGCGCTGTCGTCAACTGACGTTCCCATTCTCTTGCTAAATCTATCTATTGGCAGGATTAGCCACAAGAGCAGTTGCACCACGAGAAACTTACTGACCTCCAGGCCAAGGCAAGAAACAACGTACTTTTGCCACACTTTTTTAGTTTAAGAAAAACGTTCTAAACTGAAAGTCATGTAACCGCAGTGAAGGAAAAGCCACAGAAAAGGTCTAAGGATAGGAAAAACAAATAACTCAAGTGCAAAAGTTTAAAATTGTTGATTCTCTCCACACTTTTATGCAAAGTTCAAATGAATACTCAGTCCTCCATTCGTTCCTGTCTCGAAGGCTTATGACGCTTTCATCCGACATGAAATAGCTGTATACACATCGCAATTTTTATTTTAAAGTCAACGTTTACAACCGAAGAAAGTGGAAAATACATCCTCATCATTGTTTAATTTCCAAGATAAATCTAATGTGTGACATCGCGAACAAAATGCAGTGTTTATATTTTTACTAACCGTCAGATTCGTTTTTGATGGCCTCTCAGGGCTCGAACTTTGTTGTCATTTCTGATGGAATTTAAATATAATTGTCCCTTTCTTTGCTTGACATTTGACATTTGTAAATTATGTTTGCTATCTGAAAATTGTGATTTCTATTACTGTTTGAAAATTATAAACTTTATTGTTTTTCATTTTATTTTATTGGATTGCATTGAATTCGATTGTTCAACATCAGAGAGATGTCGGTAAAAAGATAAAATGTTCAAGTTAAAATAATTTAGGGCTAAATGTACAAAGTTTAAAGGTCGAACAGCCAAACGTTTTCGACTTAAACGTCTTCTTCGGGATTGTTGTGTTTATTGCGTCATTAAGTATTTGAATATAATTAGGTCACTGCCATGGGAACAAATAAATTGGATGGGCCAGCAGCTTTTTCTAGGTCTGGCTTTCTAGAAGCGATAAACAAGTCCTCCAGATTTGTTTGGGTTTTCTCCAATTATGTTTGCCGGGGCTTATATTCCACGACAACGAGTTGTGTCTTGAAAAGAATAATTCGCATGCATATATACACAAAAAATGTACTTCAAGTGAACTGACCCTTATTTTTGTTATTCAGTTAAACGCCGCGGCGATTATTTTGTTTTTCATGATCCAAGTGCAGCGTTATTTCTTGCTAACAACAGAATGGTAACTGAACATTTGAATTAAAAAAAAGGAGAGAAAAATGCTTTAGCGCTTGTCTGGAAAGTCGTTTTAAATATCTTAAAACATTGTTATAAGCAAGGAAAATATTTGTGGGGCTTTCTCAAACTTGATTATTACTTGATTTGCTTTTTGATTCTATTATTGATATAAGCGCACTTCATGATGCGACGTTTTTTTGTAGGCGGCGTTTATTAATATTTCTGCCCTAATGTGCGGCGTTTATTCGAGGACAGCGTTTATCCGAGGACGGCGTTTAATCGAATAAATACGGTATGTGTTAAGAAGAACATAAATCTTTTGTTTCGATAAATGAAGATAATTGACGAGAAAACTCAATCTGCATCAACTACAGCGAAAATTCCTGATTGAGATGGATAATGAATATGACACATTGCCGTTCATTGTACTCACATGGATTCACGCGTGTCTTCTCCATTTTCTCGTGAACCAAAATATCAGCGATTGCAAATGGCTCTGTTTGTGTCCCTCGATGGCTTCTTTTTTCTTTGTATTCGGTGTCTTGACAACTGCCATGTGCCTCTACTGTACTTTCATCACCTTGATCACCTTCTTCAAGGCTGACATCAATAGCTCCACTGTCTTTTACAGTAGCGAGAGTGGTTGGCACGGAAAATTCTCCTGTATCCAACTGGCTTTCAATGACATTTGTCTCGGCTAGACCACCTATATCTCCCTGCAAGTCGTTTAGAGTGAGAAGCAAAGCCAGGCAACAAGTAAATGACCACTTCGGATTTTTCCGCCATTCCTGGAAGTAGCTATATAGGTTTAAGGCGTACTGAACTGAAAGGAAACAAGAAACGGAAAATATTTAACAGTTGTACAACCCCAGGGGGCACCCTGTTTACAGCGGCACACACCTATATAGCTCATATATGGGAGTGCCCCCCCCCCCACCGGGTGTACAACGTGTGAAAAAATTGATAGTACGTAAATCTCTCGGTTTACGCTTGTGTCGGTTTTAAGTTTAATTAAAAAAAAAATTGCATAATGTTTTTTTAGCCTCAGAATCATCATCAATGGCAATGACTTTTTTTGTCAGTATCAATTAATATTAGTATAAAAAACATTATGAAATTTTCCTTCCGCTTGCCGTACAGTGGACCATGCTTCATTGGATCACACAATTTTCATACTATTTGCATCAGCAAATGCAAAACGACTTTGAGAGTTATCGCTTTGTCTGATTTTACAGGTGAAAGGAAAGTGCAATTCTTCTTTTTTTGCCCGGTTACTACTTGGATGTCTTACCATGACATAACAGCTTGCACGGTATAACGTACTTCCCGGAAACCGAGCTGCGAACAACATTAAATTCTTCCATTACTCTTAAATTTTGAAATTTCCTTGATGCAGCTGGTGAAAGCTATAAGAGGGGGTAGCTGTAGTAATTGTAAAAACCACTGGAAGCGAGAGTAGCCGATGCTACGACAATTTACAGTTAGCTTAACTGAGCAACGTTTGTAAGTCTCCAAAACGTACTTTCCTCGCCGCTATGGCAATTTGGCACTTGTTAGCGTATTTTTTTTATAATTTTGTGAACAAAACTGAATAGAGTATATCAGGACATCCTGAGCCAGTCAGAGTACGCGAAAATCGATCACCTATATATGACATTTATTACCATGAAGAGATCAAAATCTTATAAATAAACGCACTCCCAAGAAGTTTTAATTGTTACTATATATTTTTTTTGGAAAGCTCTCACCAACTAAATAACATTAATCTAGTAAGCAGTAAAACTGATTTCTTACCCACAACGAGACCGATAACCAAGGTATTTGCTAGAATTACCAAGATCTTGAATGCAATTGCGTCCACGAACGGGTCACTTGAGCCTGATATGTTCTCAGCAGGAATTTTACTGACAGCTCCAATGCCTAGGTTGACCACGGTGACGGCAAGGGACACAGTCATCAATCTGTTCTCGGTCGTGTCTTTAACAGGTTTGATCCAGGCAAAAAGCATCCCATACATCCCGGCCGTAACCCAGGCCAAGCCAATATATGACCTGCTCTCTTGGCCCACAAGAATCAAACCAGATGTAAGGATTACTTTACGTGACATTTCAACCAATTCCCAATACCACGAACTAGACTTATAGCTTTCAAAAAGAAAGCGCAGTGCAGTCGTCATCTCTGTGCTAGAACCTGGACGTTGAAAAGTTTCGGTGGCTCTTGCTGCTATCGTAGCTCTTCGTTGTCTCCAAAGGGCAACGAAAGAAGCGACAGGGAGAGCAACGAGATAGGCACAGGAAACGTACGCTACGATAACCAACTTGTTGTACTTTGAAGAATTGCACTGTATGCTGTAGTCTGCTTTCAAGTACTTGTTACAGATCTCGTCTTTGTCATCCTGACATATTCTTCGGCAAACAAATGGCAGGACATTGGCGGTCTTGAAACACGTTCCTAGGTACGTCACGTACAGGAAGAAGAATACGTTTTTATAAACAAGCTCTTTCGTCTGTGAGACTTTTTGTGACTTTACTTCTTTGTCCACGTTTTCAGTTCTTAAAATGATTTCTTTTCGTACTCTGTAAGCGACACCAGAAAAACAAACGACAGCAACATTTATTGCCATCATAGCAAACAAAGCTCCAAAGGCATCGGCGGGTACTCCAGGAAAAAGGCACTGAACGGGGGCTATCTGAAGAATATTCAGCTGAAGTATTTCTGAATACTCGCCAATGACTTGCAGGGAATCTGGCCATTTTATGTACGAGAAGGCTTCCAGTACACCATAAGTGACTTGATAAAAGCCAATAACGATCTTAAGTTTGGATAAGAATATGTCTATTACAGAACCGCCTTGCTCTTTCTTGATCTTCCTTTTGTTCGTCCACACCAAGGAGGCCACGATTATCAATAAAATGACTGCAATGATTGACAGCTGCCCCACCATCAACTTCTTTGATGGACACTTTTTACACGTTTGCAATTGCTTAAAATAGCCTGAGCTGCAGACTCCACAGAGAGGACCTGTGTAACCATTCTCACACAAGGAATCTAAACCACCTTTGCAAGACCCTTCTAATGGACACATATAAGGCGTTGGTATCGGATAAGGATATTGGACACTGAAAGTATCTAGTGCTGGTGACGAAGCCAACAGATTTGCAACAAAACTTCCGTAGCGATCTCTGCATGTTTCATTCCTCCATTTCCACCAGTATCCAGATTTCAATGAAACATAATCATTTTGGCATTCAAGTCCATGTCCACACTTATGACATTTCTTGAATAGATGTGTTCGATAAAATCCTTTCAAACATTTGCAAGCACGGTGTCCAGCGAAGAAATCAGTTTCTGTCCCTGTAAAAATAAAGGAGTAACAAAGTTATGCCTTTTTGATGCTTCCCAGGTTAGCTGGTGAGGAAGCTACAGGTTTTAATCACACTGCAACTTTTTTTTGTCAGTTTAAAGTGATATCGAGACCATTTCACACTCGTGTCACCTAAATACTGCAAGGCATGTTAGATTTGTAATAAATCTTTTTGTCAGGACTTTGACTTTTAATGAAAATGCCTGTTTTGAGGTCCAACAATTTCGAACATTATTTCAAGTATATTCTCTTCATTTTTATTGGTTAATAGACCACTCAGGAAATTAAGGCATGGGTCTCCCATTATATTTCACCAAAAACTAAAGGAGTGGTCTATCTTCTGAGGCTTTAACCATGACAGTCCGGCTGAAACTTTGGTAAAGTAATAAGTATGAAATTTTGTTCAATTTATGTGAATGACGTATGCAAATTAGGACACGTGACCTTTTGTGGCCAATTATTTCCAAAATATCTTTGAGAAAAAATGGCACCAGTTGAAAACATTCTAACTGTTTTGCAACTAAGCAAGTTCTTAGGTAATGTTTAATAAATAAGCAGCAGTGTTTTATCAAGTTTAAAACACGAGGCGCAGCCGAGTGTTTTAGACTTGATAAACACGAACTGCGAATTTATTGAACGGCTTAAAAATCTTCTGATGTAGATCAACTCATTCTTGCACTAATATTTAGATTTTGGGTTATTTTGGCCTAAAAAATTGGACGTAAAGTTTAGCCGTGTCTTCATCAGATATAAAGACACTCATTAAACATTAATTTCTTTTGTATTTTCTTTATGAATTATCAATGAGTTTTTTAAGAGATGAACAAAAGATCTGTGCCTGGACTTTGTTAAATATCTTATTAATTTCGAAAATAAACGGTATTTTGTACTAGTACCCAGTTCTGCAGAAATAGTCTTTTCTTTTTTTGAGACCGTTATTTTGAATTTTGTCTCAAGGACTGGGCACAGAAGTGATGTACCTACTAACCTTAAGCTCATAAAGCTAACAGCAGCATCCAGAAACTAATAAAAAGTGGTGCCATTTTCAGGTAACGTGATCTAACTTGCATAGGTCAACCTCATAAATTTGACAAAATTTGCAAAAACTATTACATTGCCAAAGTTTAAGCTTGTCATGGCTAAAGGCTAAGAAGATACTACGATTATCAGTTGTGAGGCACAAACAAAGTTTGGTGACGAGTTTTCAACGATACAATGGCATTGTTGTCAAGGGCGACAATCTCTGTTTCCATTGGTAACTTGTCGGTTACAGGGAAACATTTTACTGACAGCAATTTTTTGATTGGCTAATTTCGATCCAAGATGGCGTCTGTTTTAATTGAGCAATTTTTTGATTGGCTGATTATTTAAAATTTCGATCCGAAATGGTGTCAGCTTTTGTCAGCTTTCGAAGCGCCAAATATTGTTCTTTTCATTTTGCACTTGAGAAAGATAAAATATTTAAAGCTGAAGGAATACTTAAAGCTGCTAGAAAATCTCTGGAGTGGGAAAACGAATTAATTTCAGTTGAACAGTATCTCTAACGATGAAGGTAAAGTCAAGCACGTTGAACATAACGTCAACTCTCCACACAGATCTCTAACCGCAAGAGAAAACGTCAATATAAATCAGCTAAGGCATAATACATTTCATTATTTGTTTCTTTTATCGTTGTCTCTGTGTATATTTTTTTATTTGAAAGGGAAATAAAGTGTTGTCAACGATATTTGTAGTGTTTGTATTTATTACATGTAAAGCATCGGGATTGTCGAGCAAGACAATATCACAAACGCAAATTTGTTACCATTGGAAACACAGCAAGTTGCCTTTGACAACAATGTCGTTTTGACTTCAAAACCTCGTCACCAAACTTCCTTAGTGCCCCCTTAACTGATAATCGTAGTAGACCACCCCTTAAGTTTTTGTGAAATGATGGGAGGCCCATGCCTTAATGTTCTTGAGCACAACACCGTACAGAAAAAAAAAAAAAAATAAAAAAACTATTGCAAATAGACCATTTTCGTATTCTCGGTATTGGACTGGAACTAGCTTGCACTGGAGGCTCTTTTATAAGAGCCTCTATTGCAAGCTAGTTCCAGTCCAATACCGCGAATACGAATATGGTCTATTACTAGCCATTACCGTGTTGTGCGCCAACGTTGAATCAAAATTCTTTTCGAAAACATCAAATAAACACACCACAAAGTCGTTGTTCAATCAATATTTGACAGTTATTGAACTTGCTTAACCTAAAACAATCCTTTACTTGTCTGCGTTTCGCAAATCATGTTTTTCCATTGTCTTTGTCTAGGCAACTGATTATTGTTGTTTACCTTCAGGACAAGACTTGCAATCTTGAGGCCGCGTTCCTGGTGCTTTATCATATGCAACAAAAGAACCGTTTGGACATTTCATGCAACTTTCGGCGACATAGCCAAACACGTCAGAGTAAAACCCTCCTGAAAGAGTGGGAACACAAGGTAATTTAGTCTAGTACTCTTTAATGCAAAAGAAATATAACAAAAGCTTATTTTTATTGTGAGATTTTTTTTAATTAAGAAAAGCGAACAGCAAAAAAGAGAACTTTCGCTTATGTTGTTGTAAATTCTTCTTTGTTTATTTCGGACGCGCTTCTTAATAAGACTTCTTCAGGTAAAAATGTTTCATGGGTGTTATTTCAGTACTTAAAATTACCATGATAGTGGTAGTTCTATGACTTCAGTTCATCATCTTGCCATTCTTTTCAACAAAGAGCTATAAAATTGATTTTTGTATTTTCTTTTTCTTTACAGAATCATGCAATGATGAGGCTGAACTGCCATTTGAGGCCTCGTTTTTTTCCCTAGTTTAGATGATGATATTATAAACAACACAACAACTATTTCATATTCAGCCTGTTCAGCCATTTGTACGGTTAGAGGCAAATACCTGGAGGACACTTTGTACATCCCAGCTGTCTTCTGGAGGAAGAGAAGGAAAATGTTCCCGGCGGACATGCTTGAAGTATAAAATAATCATCATCGGTAGAAACATGTTCGAAGCCTGAGGCTAACAAAGTGTTTCTTGCTTCCCGTCCTATTCTGGACCGTCTCCTTAGCTTGACGATTTCTGCTTCGGAACCAAGATAATTTCTAGGAAAACGTAATTATTTTAATAAAAATTTGGTTTGTATCTGATTTTAAAATCGGTTGGTAAAAACGTATAAAACTGAATTTTCGGTAACTCTCTGTTACCTTCATCAGAGTTAAAATTGGTTCAGTTTTTGCATAAAAAGTTTTTTATACACCGCCGGTCTCTAGGGATGTTCCCAAAGTTAAATAAACTTGTGGGAATTGCACATGCTCATTCACACAGTTAATGTCCTGGATAGAATGTAGCGCTTCTAGGAATAGGCGTTGTTTCCTATTGTTGACATTTCTTTCTAAAATTTCTACATAATCCGGATGAATGTCATGGTCTGTTGTTTCCGCGTGAAATCTTATTGCGCTTTCGTTATTAGATCTTGTGCCAGGCTTGTGCTCTGCGCCGCGCGAATTCCACGATCTTTTGCTCTCTCCCACATAGGCAAAATCACATGTTTTGTATTTGACTTTGTACACAATTCCCTTGATCTGATTTGTGGCGGGGCGGTCTTTTGGTTTCTTAAAGATACTGCCCAATGTTTTAACAGGCTTGAAAGTGGTTCTTATGTTTTCTCTGCTAAGCACACGTCGAACTCTCTCGGAAACACCCTTTATGTAAGGGATTGAAGCGTAACCCCTTGGACTCTCTTGACTTTCTTGGTTTTCTGGCTGTATGGTTTCTAGAGCCGGAACAAGGAAACGATCAATGAAACTTTGGGGGTATCCGTTGACTTTAAGGTCACTGATTACGTGTTGTTTTTCGCTCTGTTTCCGCTCAGAGGTCGAGGGAAGATATTTGGCACGGTCCATTAGTGTCTTTACTACAGCTCGTTTGCTTTGCGCGGGACTATGCGACTCGAAGGCGAGATATTTGTTTGTGTGCGTGGCTTTCCTGTACACGCCCACTTCCACTTGACCACTCGCAGATACCGTGTTACTTGTATCAAGGAAAGCTATGGTTTGGCCTTCCGCGCCTGTAGTTGGCATTTCTATCGTGAATTGGATATGAGGCTTAATGGAATTCAGATGGCTGTGAAAGACTCTGATGCTTTCACTCTTTAGGCAAGCATTAGAGTCGTCAACGTAGCGGCGCCACCAGCGCGGTTTTACTGGTGCAGAGGCTAAGGCCTTTTCCTCAATTTCTTCCATGACTAATTCGGCGATCACTGCGCTGACAGGCGATCCCATCGCACAGCCAAATACTTGGTGGTACTGAGTTCCTTCAAATGAGAAATAGCTGTTGTTAAGTACGAAGGAGAGTAGATCGAGAACTTGAGCTTGTGTCAAGCTTTTAAGGGCTTTCCATTCAGTTGTCTCACCAAGTTTGCGTTGAACAATATTTATCGCCAAATCTACTGGGATTGAAGTGAAAAGAGATACAACATCGAAGGACACAATTTGTTCGTCCTCGGCTACTACTTGGCTGTTTATAAAGTTTGTAAATTCTTTAGCGTTCTTGACAGGGAAGCCACTTTCGCTCTGGAGGGATTTTAAGATGGACGCCAAATACTTGGAAAGCTGGTATGTCGGACTGCCAATACAGCTGTTAATTGGTCTTAACGGAACTTGAGGCGTTGCTTCTTTTGGCAGAGTAAAGTGGTCTTCTTTGGGCTCCAGCTTTACCTTGTGTATCTTGGGGAGTTCGTAAAAGGCTGCTGGTGTAGACTCGGATGGCCTGAGTCTCAAGTACTCTGATTCTGTCAAATTGCCCTGCTTTTTGAGATCCAGAAGCTTCTTCTGAAGGGCTGACTCTGTTCTTGAGGTTGGATTTCGCCTTTTATCCGTGATCGGTTTGTATTCATCCCTGTCTTGAAGCATTGCACAAATTTGGTTGTCATAATCCGTCTTGTTCATAACAACAGTACAGTTTCCTTTGTCGGCTTTTATAACCAAAACGCTCTCATCCTCTTTAAGAGCCTTGCAAGCATTTCGTTCTTCCCTTGTTAAATTTTGTTGTCTCGGGGGGTGTGCTTGTTTTAGAGTGCTACAGATTTCACTTCGGATGATATTCTGGCGTTGTTTTGGCAGACCATCGATAGCTGATTCGACCGAAGCGAGAATTTCTTTTGTTGGTACACTACTCGGCGTAATGGCGAAATTAAGCCCTTTTCGAAGGAGTGATATTTCATTCTTGTCCAGTTCTCTGTTGGAAATGTTTACAACCCACTTTTTTTTTAATTGCCTCTTCCTTTCGTTTTGATGGATTTGCTAGTTTCTTCTGATGTCTCCTCTCAACGTCCGCTTTAACGTGTTTGCAACGTTGCGCGACGACTTGAGTTAGAGTGTCGTAGAGCGTTTTCTCGATGCGATCTTCGATCTTCTGCCGAAGTGATTCCTAAGCTTTGTCCAGATGACACTGGCTAATGAGCATACGTAGGTATTTCCAGCCGGTCCACAAGTTTATTTAACATTGGGAACATCCCTAGAGACCGGCGGTGTATAAAAAACTTATTATGCAACAACTGAACCAATTTTAACTCTGATGAAGGTAACAGAGAGTTACCAAAAATTCAGTTTTATACGTTTTTACCAACCGATTTTAAGATCAGATACAAACCAAATTTTTATTATGTCAAACACTGATCGCCCTAATAACGTAATTATTTTGTTTATTTTTTAACCTATTTGTCAGTATATTTGTATGCGAAGCTAGACAATAGGGAGGTGTTAGTACGGAGTCAGGATCTAGATCGTCCATCTCATCTTTAGCATAATACTTTTGAACAGGGGAGGGATAGAAACGAGGTCTGGGACCGAGTAGCGATGCTCTCACAACTTGCAACGCGCTCAATTAACGATGTAGTCAGCGGTTTTTGGACGATGATGCAACAGGCAATCTTTTCCCGCGAAATGGAAGCTATGGCAATCACGGCTACCATGCCGTGGAATCACTTATTATAAAGGGGTTCAACTCTTTTAACGAAAAATCTAAAAGCAGTGTGTTTATCCGAAAATTTCGTCATCGTCGTGTAGTTATAAAAACGCAGAATTTTGTGATGCCGTGCTAGTAATGCAAATGATTGAACCACGATTTTCAACTGGCCCACATGGGGATTGTAAATGAGGTAAAACAAAGAACAACCAAGTCAACAAACAACTTCAAAACAATAGAGCAAGCGGAATATTCGATCGCCGCGTTTTCATTACCATTTCCGTAATGGTTTTATTTCATAAGAAACACCACATATTGACACCAAGAACCTTTCCAGAGAAATTTTCTCTGCTTTAAAGGCAAAACTTAGAAATCCTTTTTTTTTTCACTACTATAAAAAATAACCGAACTCCCCCCCTGGTCCCGTGTTGTTATTGTTTTGGCAAGTTCACAAAGAAAGGAGCTGCTCATGCGCCTTAGAGACATCCGCTGACTACCGCCCCGATGATTGCTTTGCAAGTTGTGAGAGCATCGCTCAGATTTCATATAAGAGAATGTATGGGAAGTTGCTCCCCCACCTCCCACCCCCTGCTTTTGAAACTTTGTAATTCTAAGTGGAAGTTCACTTAAGGCTGGTTCTCATGCATATGATCGACCCGATCGTTTCTATCGCATCGATCGTTCGGAGGCGATTAAAAGGCTGGTTCTCATATGATCACCCCGATCGTTTCTATCGCATCGATCGTTTGCAAATACTGAGACGATCGCAGGCGATTGAAGCGATTGGGAGCGATCGGGGGTTCTCGTATGATCGCCCCGATCGTCCGGAATATGCAAAGTACCCTGTCAAAGCCTTTGTCCGAAACAATTCTTTTGGCGCAAAACTCATCATATAGTGAAACAAGCCACAAAAACCTCGTGCGTGCGTCGGAATAACATTCAATGTTCATGATAGTGAAAAATGTAGGGTTAATCAAACAAGATAATAATTCATGACCTTTCTTTGTCCCCGTATATGAATATTCGATTTTATTCCGATCGACGCACGTGTGTTTTTTCAAAACTCCGATATCGCTTTTGGGCAGCCTTCGATGCAAGAGCAAACCTTGTGGCCTCCTACCTTTTCGTTATTGCCGTTTTACGGCGAAAGAGTGATAGGGAGGCCAAACGGAAACGTAGTTCTTGGCAAAATTGATGCACCATGTGTCTCAGTTTGGATCGCTTCGATCGTCTCCCTCTGTGAAAATAGTTCTCATTTAATCGTTCGCGATCGCCGCGGTTTGCGACCGATCACCCGGATAGAACACGGGCGATCGAAGCGATCGTGATCGCCCCGATCGTCGCAGACATTAGCGATCGTCTCTGTAATGTTCTCATATGATCGCCCCGATCACAAGCAAACTTTTTGAAACGACAGAGGCGATAGAAACGATAGAGGCGATCATACGAGAACCAGCTTAAAGCGGGTGGAAGCGATCAGGGGTTGATATGATCGTCCCGATCGCCTGGTATGAGCGAAGACTTACAAAAAACAGACATTACAGCCCTAGATTCAACACAGTGACAGTTTTCAATGAAAGAACAAACCTCGTGGCCTCCTATCTTCTCAGTTTTTGCTGTTTTAAGGCGTAGAAGGGAAAAAGAAGCTAGAAAGATAGAACATGGGCGATTCAAGCTATCGTGATCGCCCAAATTGCCGCAGACATAAGCGATCGTCTGTGTGCTGTTCTCATATAATCGCACCGATCGCAAGAAAACTTTTTGAAGTGACAAAAACGATAGAAACGATCGGTGCGATTATAAGACGAAAAGGCTTAAGTGACAATCGCTAGGATTGTTATAATCCTCAACTGCTCAGGAACCCACCACAGATTTCTTTCGACATGCATTCCTTTTGTAGTTGAAACCGTACCTTGCAACTGACGCAAATTATTCCTTGTGTCTACAGCGCACCTCTACTGTTTAACAAATTCATTCCATTTTGCCGTGCGTCTGTTCAGTTACAGATCAGAGATGACGTCAGAATGCGGTATGAACAAAATAGTGGCCCACGGGCCGCTAGACGAGTGGGTCACTCATGTTCATACATAGGCGTACGAGCCGGGGGGCTGGGGGGGGGGCTGCAGCCCCCCCCCAAATTTTGGCAACTCAGATTTTTTGGGCAGCAAGAGAAATTTGGACAACGCCAGTTTTTAAAGAAGTTTTTTTTCGAAAAGATAGATATTTTCTATTTTAACCTGAAGTTGGCGTGTTAAAGCCAGTTAAATTCACATGAGACAGTGGTTGCTTAGCGCCTGATGAGTTTCTGGTTAATAGTGAAGGGGATCATTTGTTGATATACATATTTGTAATTTTTTTTACTGTTGGGCACTGTACTGCAAATATCTGTCACAGTTAAACACCTGATAAAGAAAGCTTCTCCGTGTTGCTAAATTTTACAAAATCGACGGCGAGATTCTGGAATTCGAGCAGAAAATGTGCACGAGTTTTCGTCGTGTGTGCGCGGATGAGGCTAAAAGACTGTTTCAGAAATGCTGGAGACAATGCAAGAAAATGACCTATTTGATAAGTTTTCAGAGTTTCCTTACGTGGTTCATATCCATGCAGTGATACCTGCTACATCGTGTTCTGCAGAACAATCATTCAGTGCGTTGCACAGATTGAAAACTTACCTCCGCAGCATCTGATGTGGCGACAACGGGTCAGTAAGGCCAAGTAAAAAAAAAACGAAACAAATGTTTCTCGTCCCCGCCCGCTTCATTTTTTGGGGCCGCCTCTCTTTTTTTATTATTTGTTTTTGGAAAAGTTAGAACGAATAAAAAGCAACAATGTTTACTTTCACTTTGTACGGGGTAAGACATGGCTTTTGTCTGCGTTTTAATACAAACTAAGGCCAAAACTTTAAATCCATGTTACCCTAGGTCCGTACTGGATAGTTGAATAACCTTGCAGGATTTTTTTTGGAAGTTCGCTTCTGGCCTGGAGAATTTGACGATGGAGGAAAAAAACATCGATATTCGAACAACCGTATGGAATGCAACAAAATAATTTAAAAAATAACAAATCAACAAAAAATGCGCCCGCCCGCTCTCTTTTTTATAGAAATCCGGACGAGAAACATTTGGTTTTTTTTTTTTACTTGGCCTAAATTATTACTTGTCATCGCACTTGTATAAGCATTTATTGGGAATATTCCACCTCTGTAGTCAATAACGACATGGATCGTATTGTTGATATCTTTGGCCGTCGAAATGGTAGAGACAGCTATTTCTTTTAACGTGTTTTATGAGCTCATATGATAGATTCTTATGTAAGAATTTTTCACTTCATTTGTAAGCCTATGTTAGTGCATCGTATGACTCTCGTTTCTTCTCGACTGTTTCGTAAAAATTTGGGCAACTTGCGAGAATTTTTTGGGCAAATGTCTCACCGCCCCCCCCCTGGCAAAAATTTGCTCGTACGCCTATGTGTTCATACCACATTTTGACGTCTTCTGTGATCTATAACTGAACAGACCCACGAAAAAATGGAATCTATCTGTTTTATACAATAAAACAAGACTTCAGTACACTTCAGTGTGAGCAATGCCGCTACCGGTGAGCTAAAGTTGTTTTCATTTCACGATAAAGTTTCCGTAACCACGAAGGAGTGTTAAACCGATTTAATAAACAGAAAAACGGTAAAATGAAAGTCAATGAAAAAACTAACCTTTCAGGTCCAATTTGAAGAGTTGTTCAAATCTGTAAGCATTAACGTAATTAAGCGTTCAACCGCCATTCTTTTGTTTGCCGTGGCGTCGACGTCCAACTGTACAGCATCGGTCAAACACTTTCATACAGATTTTGATAATTTCTCGAATAATTCACTATCTTCTTCAAGCTTGTTTAGCCCAGTTATATGCTTCGAAAGGTGAACGTTGCCTGGCGTATTATTTCTCATTGTAGATTTGTAATTAAGCTGAACTTTTTTGCTTTGTTGTGGCCCTGCGAGTTTGAAAAACTTTGCCGACAACTCTGATTTGGACTATGAACTCTGATCACGCGCGCGAGTCACACCACCGCGTGCCGTCATCTATGCGTCTGTACTCTAATAGATCATAGGTAAGAACCAATCAAGATGTGCGTAGAATTCAGGTTATTGTATGAAACAGAATAGTTCTGTTTAATTTATTATAGACACTAACAGATAAACTGTTGCTCCTGCGAAAATTGTTCCTGCTCCTGCGACGTGTTTTAATGTTCCAACCATTCTATTTATGATAGACCTGACACCAAAGAAAGCAAATTGACAATCACTCGTGTTTGTTTAATAGCTCTTCACCGCAATTCAGTTAAGAAGTGGAGGATATTTATCAAACCACCAAGCCGTCATATTCTCTCAGTGCGATACCCTCGCTTTGTTAATAAGTTATATTATAATATATCGCTGCAGTTATAATGTGTTAAAATTAGTACACATTACATTTGAATATTAAAATCACGATAAACGTAAAAGGACTTCATGCTCAGTATCTTTATTCTTGTCCGTTGCAGATGTCTGTTAGAAAGAAAAAAATAGATAAGAATTAGTGTTATGTATATATTCCGGAAATAGCGCTGCATGATTGAATGAATGGTTACTAGTTTTCATTATTGTTTTTATAACCCACATTCCTTATCTTATCGTCAACGCGGAGCATGTGAATCTGAAAATTAAAGAACTAGCAAGCGTAAGATATTTAGGGGGTAAAGGAGAACCTTATTTCCTTCGAATCACTAATTGCGTATATTTCATAGATTAGTTCATGGATAAAAAGAGAATAATACATGGTTGTGCGGAGATATAAAATTTATCTTCGAGTGTTCAACTCGATATCTCACGAGTGAGGGCAGCGAACGAGTGATATATCGAGTTGAACACAAGAAGATAAATTTCATATCTCCAAGCAACCATAAATTATTTTGTTTATTTATTTTAAAAACAACTAATAACGAAGTTTTTGACGATTTTCCGAAGACTTCCACCCATTTTCGAGGATTTCCGAAGATTTTCAAAATGTTGCCCGAAGGTCATACGAACGTTTTCAAACATTTCCAAACTTTCCCGAAAACTTCCGAAGACTGCCGAGGAAGATCCGAAGATGTTTCGACTTAATATCGATAAGCTTTGGTTCATTCACCATTGAAACATGGTGAACTTGTCAGCACGTGATAAGCGATATCAAAATTATCGTAATTTTACACACGTCGAGATCCAGTTTTTCTCTGTGGTCAAAACCCCAATAAACAAGCGCAGTTTATATAATAACGCATTTTGTAAACATTATTGAAGATAATAGCCTAGTAGCAAGACTTAATCTTACAGGTGAGCCCACAGTGAGACAAGTCCTTCAAAGCGTAAATCAATCCGAGGCTTTCAATTCGTGTCGTTTGTCAATTTTGGATTACCTTATGGATTATCGTAAATTGATTCATAAACGATTTGATTATTTTGTTTTATGACCAAAGCACCTGGTGGGTTTCTATAATTTCACTTGTACAACAAGAAAACATATTTTTATGGCATGCAATAAATCTCTTAACCAAGCTTGCTCGGGACGGTCTTCGGTCTTTTCTGTACGACCTCGCTACCCGCGGTCCGTACTGTCAAGACTCGGGCTGATGTCGCCCCAGTATGATCCTCGCGTTTCTTATTATGTATCTTTTGTCTTTATTAACTTACATATGCTGAGGAATAAGGGGAATAGTTTCGGTGTACCCCCGAAGGGTAAATGCCTCTGGTTCGACTGTCGTTATAGGATTATTCGATAACATTCTGAAAAATAAAGAACCAAAAAAATGTTGAAAGTACCACAGACAATGCCTAAATTAGTTATCACAGTCAAAATTTAAAGGCTCTTTGAGCAAACTCAAGACGCAGTGAAAAGCAGTTTAGGCTTTCAGCTAGTCGATCATCATTACTCATGGATGACTCATTTCGTTGTATTAATTAGTTTTTCTAACCATCACTGAAATCTAAGATCGCTCATTCCCGGGCATTTGTATTGCAGGTTGTAGCTCCTTTAAATACCCTTTAGGAAGGGGGATTCGATGCTCTGTGAAGATATGACCAGTGGGGCATTTGTCAGTGTAGTTTGGAAAAAAAGGAAAAGTGCGGAGAAGGGTTGGGCTCTCTTAGATTTGACTGACACACTATTTTGATGATTACCTTATTTTTGGACTTTCTTTACTCGCAAATTTAAAACAACCCTTAAAATCTTAAATTGCAATGCAAGACAGCTCTCAGTATTTTTCTTTTGGACATTTTCCCGCGCTTTTTATTGTAGCCGCCAATCCAGGCTGTTCAGATTCGAAGCAAAATCCGTACTATGTTTTTTCTAGCGGTAGATATGAAAGTTGTTTCTTTTGACCAAAATTTGATTTATATGGAGAGCCTTTCATTCCCTTTTATGTTAAATTGCGCCTCTTTTCATCAGAATGGAGTGTGAGGAAATCGGGTCACTATCGGTCGTAGCCAATCAGAGAGAGGCAGTGTGGAAGAGCGTGAGCCTGTGCCCTAGACCGTTCTACGTGACTCAGCCCTTGTCACGCAACAGCGTGACTACCTCTCGTTATGAGTGAAAAATACGGGAAATACGGGCATGCTAACTATTTGGATTATGATTCCGAGTGCGATGGAAATAAAGTAAGTAAAGCAAATGGCTTACTCCTTCTTCGAAATCGCCCATGGCACCATTCATCACATCGTCACTATTCTCTTCCATCTTGCACTTATGTACAACACGTTTCGAAAAAAGGGAAACCTCCTTTTGCATTTATATAGACCACAATGGATCTCCAAGGATACCCCTCTTGTTCTTATAGAGATGCAATTCTCCACCTTTACAAAGGACACATTTTCTGCAGTTGCCTGCAGATTTTCTGCACTACCTGCACATTTACTGCAGTGCAGAACATGCGCAGTTCAGTCGAGTGCAGTCCATTTGATGTATTGCCGTGGTATTGAATGGCGCTCATTTTGTTTTCCTTATCTACACCTGGAGTGTGGACATTACGCCGCATCAATGTCGTTATTGTCACAAGCCATTCATTCGCATTGGAAGTAAAAGGCATCACGAGAAATTTACTTTTTAGAAGGGGTTTGAGCATGGCCAAGACTCTCCAGAAGATTTTGCCAAGAGTATATTGCCTGTTGAAACGTCAAATGGAAACCCAGGAGGAATAGAAAAGGGAGAGGCGTTTCGGTTCAAGACACCCACAAGTATTTTGGTCGTGGATACCTCTGGTTGCGGAAAGACGTGCTTTACCGAGTCGTTTTTTTTAATCACTCAGAAAAGCTGTTTAGTACACCCCTTGAGACCATTTATTAATGTTGCGGGGTCTGGCAAGATGGATTCAGAGACATGCAAGAGGCGTGGGTACAATTTCACGAAGGGGTTCCTTTAACCTCCCAACTGAAAAAATGGTTTCCGAACGATGGATTCCTTGTGTTGGACGATCTTTTGACAAAGGGAAGTGAAGATAAAGAGTGACTAGATTTGTTCACTAAACACTCTCATCATCAAAATATCACCGTCATGCATGTTTTTTTCCTTTTTTTCCATTTGTTTTTTTGCCATTTTCATTACTTTTTTTGTATACATGTAAATTAATAGAAAATAGTGAAAGAGAGTATTTGTAATTATTATTATTGTTTAAGTAAATATTATTGTAAGTAATTATATTGTAAAGTAATTAAGAACAGATTGATTGCTAAAACAGCAATTGCGCGGCTGTTTTAGTTTAACAATAAATTGTAACTGTTTGTAATTGTATGTTTGTACTTTGTGTTGTAGATGAATAAAAAAAATGTTTTTGTGTCAAGATATGTTCCCACCGGGTAAATACGCCAAGAGTATTCCCAAGAATGCACACTACATCATAGCCTTCAAGAAATCTCACGACCAACTTGCTATGCGGAATTTACTGCTTCAAGTTTTTCCCACCTTCTGGCCAGACATTATGACGGTATATCAGAAAGTGGCGGAAGGACCTTTCAGGTACTTGGCCTTGGACCTGCACCCAGCCAGTGATGACAGGAGACGGGTACTTATTCACCTGTTGATGCACGAATGATACCCACGCTGGTATCGATGATTGGTGGAGGACGCTTGAACGCTAAAAAATTGAATACTAGAAATCACTTCAAACGACTCCAGCTCAGCTGAGGTACGCTTTCTTGGGTGAAACATTGACGAGAAGAAAAATACAATGGCTAATCGCTCACCAGATATTTTTGACACCGAGCCAGAAGGTGGAAGCGATGAAGAAAATGTAGAGGAAAAGGATCCTAAAGAGTAACCTGAGGAAGAGGAGGAGGAGGAGAATAGTAGCAGCTCAGAAGAGGAAGGGGAAGTGGAGCACGATGAGCCAGACTATGATCCGTGGGATCCGTTACGTAAAGAAGTGGGGGCCGAAGATATCAAAGAATCGTACATGGGAGAGGTTAAACGGTTTCTCGATAACGGTAAAACCGAAGACTATGCCGAGAATGCCGCTTTCAATGCCTTGTTACCACTAATAAGAAGTAATAATAAATAAATAAATAAAAAGTATTTTTATAGCGCCAAAATCCACTAATTGCTCATGGCGCTTTACAATAAAAAAAAATATTAATAAAATGATGTTAAAAAGTTAAAAGCTCTAACAATTTTAAAAAACGGATATTTACAAATATAAGTTCAAATGTACCTAAAAAAATAATAATAATTAAAAAGCCTGTTTAAAAAGGTACGTTTTTAAATGTCTCTTAAAAATGTCAATAGAAGGACTTAATCTAAGTTCAAGTGGGATTGTGTTCCACAGCCTTGGGGCTGCCACGGCAAACGCTCTCTCTCCATATGTTTTTAATTTTGCTTTGGGGGTCGCCAGAAGGTGCTGTGTAGATGATCTTGAAAAATCTCCGAGAGGTGTGATAGTAAAGTAACTCTTGCATGTAGCAAGGCGCTGCCCCATGGAGAGCTTTGTAGACTAGTAAGAGAATTTTGTAAATTATACGATAGCGGACAGGTAGCCAGTGTAGCTTCTTAAGCACAGGGGTAATATGATCGAATTTCCTAGTATGCGTAATAATTCGAGCTGCCGTATTTTGAACGGATTGTAATCTTGAAAGTAGATGCTGTGGAAGACCATATAGCAGTGAGTTGCAGTTATCCAACTTCGAAGTAATAAAGGCATGAACAACAGTTTTGGCACTCTCTTCATCAATGTACTTTCTAATTTTGGCTAGATTCCTTATATGGTAATGAGAAGACTTGCAGATTGATTTGATGTGTTCCTCAAGGTTAAAACACTGATCAAAAATAGCGCCCAGATTTCGAGCTGAGGATGTTGGTACAACGTTCACATTGCCAATTTGAAGAGACTCTAAAGGAGGCCTAGGGCGATACCTTGAGCTGATAAGAACAACTTCAGTCTTTTCTTGATTTAATTTAAGCTTGTTGACAGCCATCCAGTTGTCAGTATCACAGACACACTGCTCAATCGAAGTTTTACACTGTGCCATTCTATCAAGACTGTCAGTTTTAAACGCCACATAAAGCTGTGTGTCGTCAGCATAGAAATGGTACTCTAAGTTGTGACGCTTGATAATGTCGGCAAGAGGTGATGTATACAGTAAGTATAAGAGAGGACCAAGGACTGATCCTTGCGGTACGCCACGTTCCAAGAAACGTCGAGAAGATCTACTGTTATTGACTTTAACGAACTGTGTACGTGATGTTAAATATGATTTTAGCCAAGAAAGTACTGTTCCTTTGATCCCAAACCGAGTAGATAGCCTTGATAATAAGATGAAATGGTCTACAGTGTCAAAGGCGGCCGATAAATCAAGTAAAAGTAGAATAACGGAGTTATTGTTGTCGATAGCAGTAAGAATATCATTGTGAACTCTTACAAGGGCTGTCTCTGTGCTGTGAAATCTTTTATAAGCAGATTGAA
Organism: Oculina patagonica; assembly: GCF_052425735.1. NCBI lineage: Eukaryota > Metazoa > Cnidaria > Anthozoa > Scleractinia > Oculinidae > Oculina > Oculina patagonica. The sequence continues at coordinate 6,662,272 of NC_135759.1, forward strand.
ATGTCTCACCAAGGTGGTGCTTCAATATGTGATCGTTTAATTGCGAAGCAACAGCTTTCTCTATCAGCTTAGACTCAAATTTCAGATTTGAGATTGGCCGAAAGTTTTGTAGTTGCTCAGTATCGGCGTCTTGTTTCTTGAGAAGTGGTCTTAATACGGCAACTTTAAGAGCATGTGGCATTATACCAGTCATAAGGGACATGTTTATAATAGAGGTTAAAGTAGGTAAGATGACATGGAGGCAGGTTTTTAGGACATATGCAGGTACTGGATAGAGCTCACATGATTTTGACGATGTTTTCGTGGCAAATACTTTCACCTGGTCCAAAGTAACTTGCTGAAAGTTGTGAATTTCCGTATTACACGAAGGCCTATCTGTGGTGCGAGGTGAATTGAGGTCATTCTCTACAGTCCTTTCCATTAGTGTATTGTGTATCTTGTCAACTTTACTGATGAAAAAATTGTTGAATGCATTTGCAAGGCTGGTGGAATCAGAAAAACTGGAAGGATATTGTTGCTCCTTCTGTTTCTGGAGCAACTTGTTTACAGTTTTAAATAACGTCCTTTGATCACCTGAGATCTCACTGATAATAGTAGTGTAATAAGCTGATTTTGCTGAATCAATTAAGTTATTTACAACGCTACATTGATGAACGTATAGTTCACGATCACTTGGTAGTCGTGTGGAACGCCACTTTCTTTCCAGTTTTCTTCTGATGCGTTTATTTTGGGCAATCTCAGTTGAATACCAGGGTGCTGATGGACGAACTGTTACTGTACGTTGCTTGGTAGGTGCATGCCGATCTAACAACGAGCGTAGCACGTTATCATACTGGTCAACCAAGACGTCTAAATCAGAAGATGGCTCCATAATTTGAAGGGAATCAGTAATGTCATTGCAGAAGGTGTTAAAGTCAATTGAATGGAGTTTTCGATAAGTTATGGTTTTCTTCTTGAATTGAGGTTTCTGTAGCAGCAGATTGATATTTACCGCAGAATGGTCTGAAATCACTGGATCAAAAGTTGAAACACCACCGAGAAATGCATCATTCGATTTGGTGATCACAAGATCGAGGGTATGACCACTAATGTGGGTGACTTCAGTTACATGTTGGCTGCGATTATAGGACTGCAGAATATCCATAAATCTTTTAGCTTGAAAAATTATCAACATCATCGACATGTTAATTAAAATATCCAACTATTAGCAAACCTCCAGGTGAATCAGCCGTTTGCTCAATTATAGTTTTGAAAACTCTTCATAGAATAAGTCATAAGACGAATGGCCAGGAGGGCGATAAATCACAAGAATCCTGATGCTTTGAAGACTACGAAAACGAGCATCCATGTATTCGAAGGATTCAAACTTGTCAATGATCTGGTTGTTTACATCTAGAGTTTCTTTAAATAATAGGCCAACACCACCGCTAGGCTGGGGAAGGCCTACTTAGAGCGTCTAAAATGGACTTACCGTATCAAACGCTACGCACTACACCGTAAAGTTATGAAAGACGAAGACGACATGGATTTCAACGAAGCAGCCCAGTCAGCGGTGGAAAAACGGAAATTCTTGTTAAGCAGTGTCATGAGAAAGAAGTTACTCTCCGACGAGTCGAATGATGACAAAGACGAAGTGGAAATCTAAGCCAATAAGACAACGTGATTGTAGGGTTTTATGCATTATTTGTAAGATGCCACACAAGATGAGTTGCTTCATCATTTACTACTGAGAGGGGAACGAGAAGACATTGTGCAGTAGAGCTTAACACAACTGAAAACATGGAGCGAATCCTAGCCCGGGATAAACAATGGCGTACAGAAGATGCTGAGACTATCAAAGCTCGTCGTGAAACAAATCAACAGGATCCGAAGAGCATACTGTAAAAACAACAAGGAGCGTTTAGCGATTACCACAGAAAATACCGTAGAAAGAACAGGGAACGGATCAACGAAAGATGGAGACAATATTACGTAAAGAGCAAGGAGCGGATCAATCTAAGACTTCGTGGTAAAAAAAAACAAGCAGAAAAAGGAGAGAATGATACCACACGTTTTGGGCTGTAAGTGGAAGGGACCTGGGATCCAGTGTCTGCGAGAGGGCATTTTCAAATTCAATTTCCAGCGAACATGTGATTACGCTTTGTGAAATATTGACGTGAATTTAATTTTGTTAATGCACTGCGATTAAAATAGGTTGGGGAACATCCCTCTGTACTTGATGAAGTTGATACGAGGTAAGTAAGTAAGTAAGTAAGTAAGTAAGTAAGTAAGTAAGTAAGTAAGTAAGTAAGTAAGTAAGTAAGTAAGTAAGTAAGTAAGTAAGTAAGTAAGTAAGTAGGACTTTATTTAACGAGGGTGACACCTGACAGTAATCAAACTGATAAACTTGTGGCCCTCACAAACAAGGAAATGGGGAATCCCTCCCGTGACACTATACTGCAGCCTACATAATATATAACAACATAGGCGTAAAAGGGGTTTCTATAAGAACACGAGGAGTATCCTTGGAGAACCATTGTGGTCCATTAAAATGCAAAAGGAGGTTTGGTTTTTTATTCCAAAACGATAGTGACCCGATTTCCTCGCATTCCATTCTGATTCAGATTAGACACTGAACAAAACACCCTTTGCTTCCTCGTGATCCCCCTAGACACACACTCTGTTCAGATTTTTCCCTAAATCGGGTGCCGGTCACTAGGACTAGAGGCATGCATCCCGCAGTGTGTACATCCAGGTTTTTTGAGAATAATATAATTTTGAACAACTTATTTCCGGTTTGGTCACTTCCGGTGAGGTCACTTTCGTCGACGGTTGCTATGGCAGCAATTTACGATGACTGCCTGTCTAAATCAGCCCTATGTGGACCGATAAGACTACTAGCTACTACTGACAGAGAAGAAAAAGGGCCCGAATTGAAAAGAACTTTTAAATTCTTTTTGCAGGCCCAAGAGAGGCCCACAACCCTAATCTTGACAGTAACCAGCGGATTGCGTAGCACGCGTGCGCGCCACGTTTATAACAGAGCAGCTCGAAACCGGAAGTTGAAAATTTCTTCTTCCACCAAGATCGATAAGAATGCGAAAAATGTGTCAATCACAACAACACGTGCCTCAACCGGAAGTTGAAAATTTTGATCTTCCAGATCCCCCAAGAATGCTTAGAATGCAATCACGAACAGTTTATCCCGTGACATCGAAGCCTTCATCAATCGCCTCTATCACCATGCATGAAATTTTCCTCAATGTTTACGAAACCAACGCGTTTAAATGGAATCTGTAGAACGATCTTAACTTGTTGTTTTACTTATGTAACACAATGGAGGAACGTTCGCTTGTGTTCGGGGTTCGAAGAAAATGGAAATATTGTCTGCTCAAACTGGCAAAGAAATCGTTGGAACAGACTACAGCCGTACTTGAAGGATTCTATCTAGGCCCGCACTTTCTAACTTGTGGTTACCACCAGTTTAAAAAAGTATTAGTGGTACTCGCTTTCGCATTCTTGCAAGTGTACATCCGTGCACCATATACACTTTAGATGAAGGAATCAAATATACAATGAGATAAAAGAGAACTCACCTGAATTAAGGCATGGTTCTTGTTTTCATACGACGTTTTGGTCGTTTATTCTTGATTTGTTCTTTTTCTCAAAAACGTTGCTTCGCTTTGTTTTTTTATATAGGAAATGAGACTTTCCAATGATTGGCTCAGCTCTAAGTTGTCTTGTGACTGACCACGCCCACAATTGTAAAAATTATGTGCATTTAAGTTACGGGATGTAAATGTACAAGAAAACTCTCCTTTTGTCTCTTAAAACCTTAACCTCACCTATCCAAAAGCCCTGCTAAACGGCGATTCTGAAAAATGTTTATTACTTCTTCATTATTTCCCTTTTTGCCTAGTCCCAGTCTCTCTACAAAGGAAAGACGTTGTAATTGAAACAAAAGAAATAAATTTGTAAATTCTCTATACTTGGTAGTAACAGCCATTAGCAGAAATCAAAATTAGTCGATTATTATATCTGCAAGTTCTCGTAAATTTGGTTTGAAATTTATATCAATAATTGGGTGTGGTATGTCACGTGACCAAGCAGGAATGACCTTTAAACCAAAAACTAAAACATTTCGTACAAAAATCTCACCTTATAAGTGAAAGCTTGAATAACTTTTTGATTAGACCATGCCCTCCAAATTTAGCCTGACCCATTCCTTAATTCAATTGAGAAACTGAATTGCTAATGTTCATTAATACTCACAACATGCCAGTAACATAATAAAAGGCTCGATATGGAATAGTCTTCAATCGGTTTGAACTTAGGGAACTAAAAAATAAGAAAAACAAAAGATGCCTGGTGTAATCTATTGACGAATATTAATTAAACTAACTTCTGTAAGTTTACCTGAAATTAGAGAGTTATATCACACGCTAGTGGAACAAGGAAGGATGGCATAGAATAAATTTAGCACGTCTGATCAATATATACAACCTAACCTGGCAATACTTACAGCACCCAAAAATTATTTGTCACAAAAGTCTCGTTTGAAATAAAGTTTATCATGTTGTTGTGAAGCAATCTGGTAATCAGTGAATAAAATGATTAGAAAGATAATATACACGTAACTTAAGAGGGGATGTCACTACGGGCGGTCCACTGGATTTCGGACTCCAGAATAGTTTTCCTTCATATATTTACCACAGGTACTACCATCTATCCTTACTACTAAAATACAGTTGAAATGATCAGAGAGTTTGTTTTCCTCGACTTTGGAGGATTTATCAATTACTAGGTTCAATAAGCAATGAAACGGCCATTTTTCATGTGTCGAAATACAGCATTTCAAACGTTCGTTAAAATTACTTCGCGCTTATAAAAGCCCCAAAATTTGTACAAATTCAGCTAATTTTTATCAGGTCTTACTCATAATATATCATTTAGCTAACTTCCAATTCAAAATCGGAAGCGAACCACAATATTTATTGAACACCTTTAGTTATTTATGCGAACATCTCAAAAATATGTTCCCAAATCTTGCCGTAATTTTCACTTGTGGCACCTAGACGAGGCCTAAATTGCCATTCTACTTTTAGACTAAGAGTTATTCTTTCGATTTATGTAATAAAAATTGTGGCACAACGCGACTTTGAGGAAAAAAAAATTCAAACGAATTCTTGGTATTTTCACCTATGAAGTATTGCGTGACAGACTTCACATTCCTTTACCGAGCCGTGTTCAGACACTTCATGTCAAGTTTCTCGATAGTTTTCGCCTCAATAGAGGGAAATCGTCCAAAAGTTCCAGAAATGGAAACAAAGTTTTCCTCCTTTTAGTTAATTGGCACCAAATATTTTGTTTCCTGACATTTCAAATATATAATAATGATCAGGCTCGTTCCATGATTTGCCACTCACCTTGTTGACCTTGTTCCTGTTGATGAAAAGTACGAGAATTCAATCGCGAAACTTTTGTGGTTGTCGTACGCAATCAAAAGTATGGTACTCAGTTACTTCATTGGTAGTAATGCTGTGGCAACTCTGTCTTAAAAAAGAGCCAATGACGAAAAGATACGAAGACTTACGAACGTAATACATTCGCTGACATTTGTGATCTTTTGAACATGACTCGGGTTGCGTTACCTTCCGTGGTGGTGGTAGTGGGTAGGGTGGGAAGGGGGGGGAGGGGGGAATTACACCAGAAAATTTTGACGCCGCTCTACTCCAACGCACTGTAATTTAGATATGCCAATATAACTTCAAGGAACGCCATCAAAAGATCATACCCTATAAAAAGATCCGGCACCCAAAAAATCATAATTAGCTAGTACGTAGCCCATTTGGGTACTGTATCATCACTGCGTTATTGCGTCATTGAAACCGGCGGATCGGAACGCACCTTACCTAGGCTAACTTGAGCCGGAGTTCAAGCAGTTTTCTAAACAGAATATCCATCGTTTAGTAACAACAACATAGCTTTTTTACAACAGCCATTAGGAAAATAAAAAAAACCTGTTATATTAGAAATTACATATGCTGGGATGTGTTTTACCCCAAGTAACAGTGCTGTAACCTGGGGGGGTACTCAAAAAAGTTTTATACGGGGAGGCTCCGCCCCAAGTTCTAACCCCTTACCCTTTTATATACCATTTTGGACAGAAATTGTACCCCTTTCGTATGCCTTTTACTGAAAAAAGGTACCCCTTTCATATACCTAAAAGACACGTGACATAGCCTTAGAACAGGACGTTTTTTTGTCATTTTTATGTAGCGCTTAATAAATTAAAATAATACAGTCATAAAGTGCGTCTGTTCGAAATATTTTAATTACTGACCTTTTAAAAAAACCTAAATGACGGATTTTCATACCCTTTCATATACCTAAACTTGTGAAATCGCTACCCTTTTATATACCTGAAGCCTGAAAAAGGTACCCCTTTCGGGCGGAGCCTCCCCGTATAGGCCGTTATATGGAGTAGCCCCCCGGGTGCTGTAAACACATCCCGTGTCTGTTTTAACAAACAGTGACCACAGATAAGGCATCCACAGCGAACACACGCAATGATACGTCATTTCAAGCTTTTAATGATGCTGTTCACACTTAAAAATTAAAACACGAGTAGTACTTATGTTTCTAATTGCTCTATCAAACTTAATGCTATTAGCATAACCCAGCTGCTGTCTATTGGCAAACGTGCGATCTGACTGGTTACACAGATGCCTTCTATCGATCGTTAGCATAACCACACTGACCTACTATTGGTAATCGCGCGATCTGATTGGCTACACAGGTGCCTACTATCGATCCGTAGAAGGCTCTTGGAGCGCGCACGTAGTCTTCGCTGAATTTTATCAATCAAAACCTTCAATAAAACAATTCTAGCGATATTCTGAGTTTAATAGATCGGTCAGTGGGTTATGCTAACACAATTAGACGGCTCGCTCTCGGTTTCTACCGGCTTTTGATACTATCAGCCGGTAGAAACCTCGAGCTTGCCGTCTAATTGTTAATTAGCAAGACCAAGCTGCCGTCCCGTCTATTGGCAAAACGCGCGATCTGATTGGCTACACAGGTGCCTTCTATTTAACAATTAGACGCCGAGCTCGAGGTTTCTATCGTCAAAGTTGTTTTAGCATAACCTACTGAACGATCTATTATTCTCAGAAAATCGCCAGAATTGATTTATCGAAGGTTTTAACCGATCAGTAGCAAAACCCAGCTACAGTTTATTGGCAAAACGCACGATCTGATTGGTTACACAGGTGCCGTCTATCGTTCGTTAGCCGGCTGTTGGTGCGCGCGCTCAGTTTTTTTTTTTTTTTTGCGGAATTTTATCAACAAAACATTCAAATAATCAACTCTAGCTACCTTTTGTGTTTAATAGATCGACAGCTGGGCTATGCTAAAACAATTAGACGGCTAGCCCTCGGTTTCTACCGGCTTGATAGCCGGTAGAAACCTCGAGCTTGCCAAAAGACGGTCTGTGTTGTTATGCTAACGATCGTTAGACGGCTCTTTGTGCGCGCGCTCAGAGCTCAACAAAAAATTCAAATAATCAACTTTGGTTTCTACCGGCTTTTGATAGTTAACTCGGGGCTTCGCCCCTCGCCAACTATCAGCCGGTAGAAACCTCGAGTTTGCCGTCTAATTGTTAATTAGGAATCTGATTCAGTTCACTATTTTGACAAGATTTTCAGTGTTAGCGCTTCCCTTAGCCTTCAGACGCACAATCTAGCGGGGAGATGAATGTCGCTTCCCATTGAGGTTTTTTCATAATTTTGATGTTAAGATTTATTACGGGTACTAAACGTATTCTACCCATCACGAAATTGTGTATGCTATGCAGCAAGGCAGGTAGTCTTTTGTGAGCAAAATATAAGTATCGATTAGTAGGTTTGGCATTCCATTGCTACTGCCTTGTGCCTGTATCTTGGCAACATTGGCAGTCTTGTATAACTTCTTTAAGAGACAAACTAACTCTGCTTTTCGATGTTTGGAGCGAAATGAGACTTCAAAATGGCTGAGCATCTTTTTTAACATTGGCCGTTTTTATACTAGAGACGCGTTACCCGTCTAGACGAGCTTCGGCAGAAATTTTGTTGCTCGTCTAGTTATGCGTCTCTAGTATAAAGACGGGCACAAGACGCATTACGTGACTAGACGAGCTTCCTTTCGTTATCCGTCTTTCAAGACGCATTTCGAAAAGTACCTCGTCTAGACGGGTAACGCGTAGTGTGCCCGTCTTTATACTAGGGACGCATAACTAGACGAGCAACAAAATTTTTGCCGAAGCTCGTCTAGACGGGTAACGGTCAAATTGCGATGTTAAACGACTCAATTTTTCCCCCTTTGTAATAATCACAGATGGATATCATAGTCATCAAAACATACAGGATATTTGAGGCCGAGTTTGTCATCGATTTCACACATCCAACTGCAGCGGTCTGATACCGTAATGATTCGATTTAGCGCCCGTGGCGCTTATTTACTTTTGGCACCTCAAGAGAGGGCGCTTAATCGAGACAGGGCGCTTATTTAATTTTTTGAGAAACAACCAAAAGTTCAAAACAAAACTTTAATAAATATTAAAATAACTAACAAAAACACAAACTGTAAAAGTAAAAAATTGTTGAAAGGTTAGTTACTTTTAAAAGAATTGTTCATTTTAGCAGTAAATATATACATGTACGGTACGGTGAGTGTTGATGAGTTTATCTATTCGACGTCGATGACTTCAGTAGAGACAGTTATCCACAATAGGAACGCTTATTACAATAGAGGCGCTTATAAGAATGGGGGCGCTTATTATAATGGGGGGGGGGGGGCGCTTATTGGAATAGGGGCACTTATTGACAAAAACACATCGAAAGGGGGCGCTTATTCGGAAGGGGGCGCTTATTGGAAGGAGGGCACTAAATCGAATCATTACGGTACCCTAAAAAGGCTTCAAGGTTTTCATTCTCATCCTTGTACTAGCTCCTGTACATTCTCAATGGAGCGTCTTGTCCGCGGGTTCTCTTTCGTGACGCCAAACGAGAAAAGAAGCCGGTAATCTGGGTCCTCGTGAGCCACTCTTCATGACTCTTCTGTTTTGAACAGCCGCTCGTTATTTCCGTCCCGTGCGTTGCGCATGCTTAATGCTACTTGGTCGGGGTCAGCCTTACTAGTCTTACTACCCGTTTTTCTCCCAGTTCAAATTTTGCGGTGAGGTACATCTTTACCTGTTCTGGGAAGCGAACGCCACCGGTTCTGGGTTTTCCCAGAGCTCATCCTACTCGCGGTGGGGAGTAAGGCCCCTGGTCTGAATCTGTTAGAATAGTAGGTTGGTTTAGAGCTGTGCTACATCCATGTGCGTCTACAGAAGAACTTCTCTGCCCAGTTCCTTCGTATCCGTACGTACGTATGGTACAGCGAGGAAAATTGATGGAGCCCCACCCCGATCGTTAGCATAACCAAACAGACCGTCTTTTGATCGGTAGACGGCTCTCGGAGCAAACGCTTAGTTTTTGCTTAATTTTATCAATCAAAACCTTCAATAAATCAATTCTAGCGATATCCTGAGTTAAATAGATCGGTCAGTGGGTTATGCTAAATCTATCGACTTAGATAGTTGGCTTGGGGGCTTCGTCCCTCGCCAACTATCAGCCGATATAAACCTCGAGCTCGGCGTCTAATTGTTAAATAGAAGGCATCTGTGTAACCAGTCAGATCGCACGTTTGCCAATAGACGGCAGCTGGGTTATGCTAATAGCATTAAGTTTGATATAGCAATTAGAAACATAAGAACTACTTGTGTTTTAATTTTTAAGCGTGAACAGCATTATTAAAAGCTTGAAATGACGTATCATTGCGTGTGTTTGCTGTGGATGCCTTATCTGTGGCCACCGTTCATTAAAACAGACACAGGATGTGTTTACAGCACTGTTACTTGGGCATCTTTACATATCCCAGCATATGTAATTTCTAAAAAAGTTCGGGTTGTAGCCAGGCATGTTAAACATTTTGTAAAAAAAAGAAAAAAAGCAAATTAAGAAGTTGACACTGGCTAAAAATATTGTTTTGGACGTTTCGGCCACTACTGTTGCCTTTTCTTAAAATATGTAACGAATGTGTGATAAAAACTAAATGAACTTTCCGAGTGCGACAAAAGTCTCTAGAGCATTCTTAATGAGTCTATAAATTCTTAATGCTATTGTAAACGTTTGGTAGTGCTATGTGTTCGTTTATAGCGTTCCTAACTCGCACAGAATGCCAAGCTTCAAGAATTAGTCGTTGTTTCCACGCCGTTGACCTGTCAACAATTTCGACGTTCTCCAAATCTATTTGATGGTTGTTAAGCATATGGTGTTTTGCCAACAAAGAGTTTTTATCCAATGTTGCGATGGCTTTTGCGTGTGTGTAATTTCCAATATAACGGGTCTTTTATTTTCCTAATGGCTGTTGTAAAAAATCTATATTGTTGTTACTAAACGATGGATATTGGAAACTGCTTGAACTCCGGCTCAAGTTAGCCTAGGTAAGGTGCGTTCCGCCGGTTTAAATGACGCAATAACGCAGTGATGATACAGTACCCAAATCGGCTACGTACTAGCTAATTATGATTTTTTGGGTGCCGGATCTTTTGATAGGATATGATCTTTTGATGGCGTTCCTTGAAGTTATATTGGCATATCTAAATTACAGTGCGTTGGAGTAGAGCGGCGTCAAAATTTTCTGGTGTAATTCCCCCCTCCCCCCCCCTTCCCACCCTACCCACTACCACCACCACGGAAGGTAACGCAACCCGAGTCATGTTCAAAAGATCACAAATGTCAGCGAATGTATTACGTTCGTAAGTCTTCGTATCTTTTCGTCATTGGCTCTTTTTTAAGACAGAGTTGCCACAGCATTACTACCAATGAAGTAACTGAGTACCATACTTTTGATTGCGTACGACAACCACAAAAGTTTCGCGATTGAATTCTCGTACTTTTCATCAACAGGAACAAGGTCAACAAGGTGAGTGGCAAATCATGGAACGAGCCTGATCATTATTATATATTTGAAATGTCAGGAAACAAAATATTTGGTGCCAATTAACTAAAAGGAGGAAAACTTTGTTTCCATTTCTGGAACTTTTGGACGATTTCCCTCTATTGAGGCGAAAACTATCGAGAAACTTGACATGAAGTGTCTGAACACGGCTCGGTAAAGGAATGTGAAGTCTGTCACGCAATACTTCATAGGTGAAAATACCAAGAATTCGTTTGAATTTTTTTTCCTCAAAGTCGCGTTGTGCCACAATTTTTATTACATAAATCGAAAGAATAACTCTTAGTCTAAAAGTAGAATGGCAATTTAGGCCTCGTCTAGGTGCCACAAGTGAAAATTACGGCAAGATTTGGGAACATATTTTTGAGATGTTCGCATAAATAACTAAAGGTGTTCAATAAATATTGTGGTTCGCTTCCGATTTGGAATTGGAAGTTAGCTAAATGATATATTAGGAGTAAGACCTGATAAAAATTGGCTGAATTTGTACAAATTTTGGGGCTTTTATAAGCGCGAAGTAATTTTAACGAACGTTTGAAATGCTGTATTTCGACACATGAAAAATGGCCGTTTCATTGCTTATTGAACCTAGTAATTGATAAATCCTCCAAAGTCGAGGAAAACAAACTCTCTGATCATTTCAACTGTATTTTAGTAGTAAGGATAGATGGTAGTACCTGTGGTAAATATATGAAGGAAAACTATTCTGGAGTCCGAAATCCAGTGGACCGCCCGTAGTGACATCGCCTCTTAAGCATTGTAATACAGTTTTGTTATGTGCTTTAAAATAATTGCAGGCGCGGATCCAGGAAAAATGATGACTGTTTCCCGATAACAGTAGCCTACGTAGCTAGCGGTAGTGTTGGGTTTTAAAACGCCCAACAGCAAGCGGCGAAGCCGCGACAACGAGGCTTGGGGAGGAGAAGCTGAAATACCATTTCAACTTCTCCTCCCCAAGCCACTCGCGGCTGCACCGCTCGTTGAGCGGCTTCTCCGCTGGCTGGTGGGCGCCTTGAAACCCAACAATACCGCCAGCTACGCAGGCTAGATGACAGAAGCGCCAAAAGCGCGAGCCTCCAGGTCCGGGAGCATGCTCCCCCAACAAAAAAAAAAGGATTCTGACTCCCTAAAGTGCCATTTCCGGGTATTTTCGGACAGGATGATAACAAATTATTTGTTTCTTGGATGTTTAGATTTGGAAATTATGATAAACACTAAAAAATAGTTATTTCTAATATAAAACTTCACCGATTTCCGTAAAACGGTAAAAACCGGTCTGGATCCGCGCCTGAATTGTTCACATAAATTAAAAAAAATCCTTTAAAAGCTCGCTTTTTAAAGTTTTCAAATTGATAAACGGACCATCAGGCAATGATCACAGAATAAAAGTGCAATTAATAAAAAACGAATCCATAAAGATATTGTTGTTATTCGTCTTAGTAAACAATTTACTTAACATACGTACAGAACTGTTAGAAGCACATTGTATATTTGGTTTGGTAAGTTTTGAATTCTGTTGTAAGAAAGATCTCTGTAGACAAAAAAAACTCAGGTTAGTAACCCGAACTGTATTCTATGTACGTTTTTTAATTTATTAAATTCAATTTCATACACTTAACAGTTATTGGACGAGGTTGAGCAAAATATCGTGATTGTAAGTGGCGAGCAGATCAATTATTTGTCGAAGCCGAAGGCTGAGGCAAATAATTGATCTGCGAGACACTGACAAATTACGATATTTTGCGAGAACCGAGTTCAATAATTGTTTTATCATTCGATCACTGAATTTGTTTCGCACAAAGTATCTTTGGGAACTGCGTGGAAGCCGTACTATTTCTTGCTGAATTAATGCAGACGAAAGTGTAACTTCGCCTTCGATAATACAAGCTGGTCGTCATCCAATTCTCTTTCTTTCAGATATTGCCAAAATACAATAAGAGGAGATTCCATTGCCTTCTTTGTAGCTTCGCTGTTTTTTTCGGGCCTAGTGGAAAAATCAAACCGCACTTCTTCATCTCTGGTAAACTAGCTGCCATTTTTTCTCAGAAGTGGACACAACTACGCATGACAAAATATTATTTGTAGCAAAATCACTGTTAGACGCTAATGCGCACGATCAGACCGTTATTTGTAGGCAGTTATTTGCAGATCACGTGGTGGGCCCTCGGCCAATGAAAGGGAAGAAAAAATTACATCGAACGATAATTACAGTTACTACAACCCGACTACAACGTACACTTACAATTACATATATTACACTACGAAATTATTGGGCTTCACCGAGTCATCTACACGGTCGGAGTTAAGGCTCGTTTCCTTTCAAAAGACCAGCACCAGGGAATATATCCTTGTACTTTTATCACTCTCTAGTTGTGCGCAATCAGACGACGGCGAAGCCAAGGACAACGCTTAGTGAAATTTTATGTAATTTTTTTTTACTAGAGAATGTTCAAAATATTGTCCAGATGTATTAGATAGATAGATAGATAGATAGATAGATAGATAAAACTTTATTTTCACACGATAATAATAAAAGCTAAAAGCTTGTGGGGTCGTGTATTTAAATTTAAGATTAAAATTACAAATAAAATATCTAAAATTACAATTCTTATATTTACAGTAAAATTATCATTTGGTTATTGCGATATTATTATTTAAAAAGAAAATGTATATTTAAATATTGTAATAAGTAATGTCTTGTAATTAGCATCGTAAGTAGTGTATGTATTTGTTAAGTAAGTAGTGTTCTTTGTGTGTCAATAAACAAATAAAAAAAAATTATCATTTAATTAATTATTAACTAGAACTGTTACTATATTAGATGATTAAAATAAACTAACTAAAAGCTAATTATATATAAAATCACAGTGTCTGTGGCGGGTTGTTGAAGCCGACAGGGCGTTAAAATTAAAATCTTTAAAATATGCTCTATTGACAACATGCTTTTGTAGCAAGTAGAACGAGAGGGACTGGGCCCAACCCCAAGTGACATATTATTATGGGATCGGAAAATCCCACGTGTTGGCGAAAAACCTAGCGAGGATCGATGAGAAAACGTGTTGTTATTGTAGTTTTGAAGTAGTACCTGAGCGAGATTGAGTAAAGTGTAACATTTGGTGACCCCGACGTGACAAAGAAGCCATCGAAATGTCGAAAGTCGTCGAAGAGATTCAGATAGAGGTGAGAACAGCAATTTGTCAGCTTAGCGAAGCGAGTCTTCGAGAAATATGTGCGGGGCTACACATCGAAGTAAAAGAGACGGCGAGGAACTTGGAACTGAGGCATTAACGAATCTCAGAGAATCAATTAAAGAGAAGAAACCTGCAACAAAGGACGCGAAGAGTGAACAAGAGAGTGGTGTGAAAACCGAACAGGAGGATCGGAAGTCTGCCATCAAGTCAAGTACAAACACAGTTACGCCTAGAAGAAACCACAGCGACCCCACCGTTCAGGAAGGAATTTAAAATATCGGGACAGATTGGAGATTCACGTCAGAAAGACCGCTTGAGCTTTACCAGTTTGGCTCACCAAATAAACGCTGGATTAAAACGGGGCTATAAAGAAGAAGAAATTGTCGAGACCGTTATTCGAGCCATCAATCCAGGCCTTAGATTGAGAAGCTACTTGGAAGGTAGGCCCGATTTAGAACTTGCCAGATTACGTAAAATACTCCGGTCACATTATCAAGAAAGGGGGGCTACGGAAATGTATCAACTGCTCAGTTCGGCAGTACAGGAGAGACCCCTCAGGACTTTCTTGTTCGCCACCTTGATCTAAAGCAGAAGGTACTGTTTGCATCTCAAGAAGCAGGATCTGATTTGAAGTATGACCCAAAGCTGGTACAGTGCATGTTTCTGCATTCATTATTAACTGGGTTACGGAATGATAGCATTAAAATGGAGATAAAACCCTGCTTGCAAAACACCCAAGTAGAAGATGAAGAACTTTTTGAGAAATTGAATACAGCAGTTAGTAATGAAACAGAAAGAATGCAGAAGCTTGGTTCCCGTCATGACCAACCCACAAATCGGACCCCCACACAGCTTGTAGCTCAATTGGCCACCCATGATGACAGCCATGCCTCAGTTGAAGGTAAAACCCCAGAAAAGCCACCAAAAGTTAACCTTCTTACTGAAGTTAGAGAGTTGAAAGCTGAACTGGCTGCTATCCGGGAGGGTATGGAACAACAAAGCCGCGCTAGCCCCAAGCCGCAGTACAACCCTGTAGAGCAAGGGAGGATTCGCCCTAGAGGATGCTGGAATTGTGAGAGACAAGGAAGGGGCTTTCGTTGCAACCATTGTTTCAACTGTGGTGATGCTGGCCACTTCAGTTACCAATGCCAAAGGTCAAGCCGAAGGGGCTATAACTCAGCAAACCCCCAGGGAAACAGACCAGGGTTGCCCCCACGGGACAAGGAGCAGCCCGCCAGATTCATGAGCAGTCCCAACAATGCATGAACTGTGGAAAAAGGAGGGGATTGGGCCCATCAATACTTGCGATGCTCACAATGCCATACTAGCCACTATTGTTCAAAAGTTTGTCAGAGGGAATATTGGGAGAAGCATAAGAAACTATGTCAAGCCATCAGTGAAGTTGAACTGAGGGAAAGGGGGTCTAAGGCAGGTGTTGAAACACTGAAAACCTCGTTCCCTTCACACCTAACTCCAAGACAACGTTCTAAACCCACCAAACTAGTGGGAAGAAAATGTGTAGTTTCCTGCTTGGTCCAAGGGAGAAAAGTGGATGCCCTGTGGGATACTGGAGCTCAAGTTTGTGTTGTGTCAAAGTATTGGAAAGAAATCAATCTACCAGATGAGCCAGTAAGAGACATAAGTGAGTTACTGGGGGAAGATGAAAAAAATCTCCAGGCCGTGAATGGTACGAAAATTGCATATGATGGGTGGATTGAGGTAGAGTTCCAGTTGGCTGGGGAGGACGGGTACTCGGAGCCATTGACAGTACCCATACTAATAGGAAATGAAGATAATCAGGAGTATCCCATCATTGGCTTTAACGTCATTGAAGAGGTCATTAAGTGGAGTAGTAGCCCCAACAAAACCAGCCTATTTCCCCGAATAGTGAATGACTCGTTCCCATCTGTGAAAGAGGGCGAAGCGAGAGCGCTGGTTAATTTCATCCAAAGTATGGATGACGAGGCTGACACTAGCATGCTCAGAGTTGGCAGACAAGACATAAGTGTCCCACCAGGAGAGACTGTGAGAGTCAAATGTCAAGTACACTTTGGACTATTGGAAGAAGATTTGCCTGTTGTGTTTGAGCCCAAAGAAGAAGGGACGTGGCCTGAGGGGCTAGAAGTTAAAGGCTGTCTTCACCGAATTCCCCCCGGGTCGTCGAGCCGAATGTATGTTCCAGTATGCAACAACACTGAGCGAGAGATGACCTTACGTAGGCGGACAGAACTTGGCACTATACAGTTAGTGCAATCCGTCACGCCACTGCCAGTCGAAGCTGAACAGAAACAAGAGGAAGAGGAAGGTGAAACTCGGAGTGAGGCAACCAGTTATGAGTGGGGACCAAGTCAGCCAGAACAAGGTGAAGCACAGTGGACTCCCCCAGTTGATTTGAGCCATTTGTCAAGTGAGCAACAGGTGATTGTCAAGGGAATGTTGAGGGAAGAGTCCGGGGCCTTCGCTACAGATGATGGTGACATTGGATGTGCGGAACACTTGAAATTAGAAATCAACCTGAGAGATGACGTCCCAGTAAAAAAAACATACAATTCAATTCCAAAGCCCTTGTACGAAGAGGTAAAGTCACACTTGCAGGATATGTTCAATCGTGGTTGGATAAGCGACTCAAAGTCACCCTACTCTTCCCCAGTGGTGTGTGTGAGAAAAAAAGATGGCAGTCTAAGACTATGTGTCGACTATAGGCAGTTAAACAGCAAAACTGAGGATGACCGCCAGCCCATCCCTCGCATCCAAGACATCCTGAATAGTCTCAGTGGGAACACTTACTTCTCAGTGTTAGACCAAGGAAAGGCATATCACCAGGGATTTGTAGCAGAAGAACACCGACATCTAACGGCGTTCATCACCCCTTGGGGTTTATACCAGTGGAACCGCATCCCTTTTGGCCTTAAAAATGCACCGGCGGCTTACCAGAGGTACATGGAGAAATGCCTGGAGGGTCTTCGTGATGAAATATGTATTCCATATCTTGATGATGTCCTATTGTACAGTAGAACATTTTCTGAGCATGTAGACAATGTGCAGCAGGTACTTAGATGTTTGCAGGAGTATGGTATCAAGCTAAAGCCAAAGAAATGTGAGTTGTTTAAGCCCCGTGTTCGTTACTTAGGCAGAATAGTCTCAGCGGATGGCTACACGATGGACTCAGCGGACGTTGCAGCAGTGGCAGCCCTTAAGGAAACTAAACCAGGAACTGTTGGTGAATTGCGCAAACTCCTGGGTTTCATTAGCTATTACCGCCAATATATTCGCGACTTCTCCAGATTAGCCAAACCCCTGTATGACCTACTCTCAGTCAGAGAATGCAGTGAACAGCCCAGCAGAGCTAAAGGACAGAAAGAGCACCCCAAGTGGAAGTTGCCGACATCGAAAGGACAATTGTCGTCAAATCACAAAATTCTGTGTAATGAAAGACACCAAGAGCGACTAAGCTTCTTAATTGAACTTTTAATGCAGCCAGGGGTAATGGCTTACCCTGACTTTGAACGACCATTCGTACTGCACACGGATGCCTCAAGTGAAGGGCTTGGGGCGGTACTCTACCAAGAACAAGGGGGAAAGTTGAGAGTTGTTTGCTATGGCTCAAGGACATTGACGCCCGCGGAACGGAACTATCACTTGCACTCAGGAAAATTAGAATTCTTGGCCCTAAAGTGGGAAATTACTGAAAAATTCAGGGATTACTTATTCTATGCCCCATCCTTCGTCGTTTTCACAGACAATAACCCGTTAACGTATGTGATATCATCAGCAAAGTTGAATGCCACGGGGCATCGCTGGGTAGCCGAGTTAGCAGACTATAACTTTACAATCAAGTACCGACCGGGCAAGACTAATGTTGATGCGGATGTTCTGTCAAAAATTCCATTGGACATAGACAAATATATGAGAGATTGTACAGAAGAAATACCCAAAGATGTCCTTGCAGCAACCGTGGAAGCAGTTAGGGAACAGGCAAAAGGCACAATCCCATGGGTTATGGCAATTGCCGCAGACATGACAACTCCTGAACCCACGTTAAAGGACCTTAACCTGAAACCATTCAGCCCTAGTGAACTCAAGGAGGCGCAGCACTCGGATAGTGCTATACGCCGCGTGCTTTACTACAAGACACATGGGATCAAACCGGGTGGTGGCCAACTGAAGAATGAACCCCATGGAGTTGCCAAGCTTATGAGAGAATGGAAGAAACTAGAAGTTGACGAACATGGTATACTGCGTCGAAGAACAAGCTCTAAGATACAATTAGTCCTGCCACACATCTTCATCCCAATGGTACTAAAAGAACTGCACACAGAGATGGGACACCTTGGGGTGGAGAGAGTCGCAGAACTTGCAAGGTCCCACTTCTACTGGCCACATATGTACCGTGACATAGAGCATTTTGTGACACAACGTTGCAGATGTATCAAACAGAAGAAACCAAACACAGTCACGAAAGCACCTATGATGCATCTGATGAAATCAGCACCATTTGAAGTGGTTTCCATTGATTTCTTGCATCTAGACAAGAGCAAAGGTGGATATGAATATGTACTACTGATTGTTGACAACGTTACCAAATATGCCCAAGCCTATGCAACGCGTAATAAGACGGCCCGCACTGCTGCTGAGAAGATCTACAATGAGTTTATCCCGAGATTCGGTTTCCCAGCACAAATACACCATGACCAAGGTGGCGAGTTTGAAAATAAATTGCTCCACAACCTCGAACGTCTAAGTGGAGTTGCTAGCTCGCGAACCACTCCATACCACCCACAAGGAAACGGCCAGATAGAACGCATGAACCACACCTTACTCTCGATGCTAAGGACCCTCCCGGAGGAAAAGAAATCGAACTGGAAATATTCTTTAAACAAGCTCATACATGCGTACAACTGTACAAGACACGAGACCACTGGGTACTCAACATTTTACCTGATGTTTGGCCGTTCCCCACAATTACCGGTTGATTTGCTGTTTGACCTGGGCAACGACCCGCAACAGGCTGATTACCAGGATTATGTAAAGACGTGGCAAGCAGATATGAGATGGGCATATGACCTAGCATCTAGGAAGACCCAGAACTCGTCAGCCAGAAGTAAAGTGTATTACGACAGGAAGGCTTCCGCTGCAGTCCTACTTCCCGGCGACCGCGTACTTGTTAGAAACCTTTCAGAAAGGGGGGGACCTGGAAAGCTCCGTTCACACTGGGAACAGCAAATTTTCGTAGTTGAGGAACGCATATCTGATAGTCCAGTCTATCGAGTAAAGCCCGAACATGGCCGTTGGAAACAACGAGTGTTACACCGTAACTTGCTACTTCCTTGTGATGCTTTACCACTGCCTAAACCAACGAGAGCCTCATCCAAGACCACCCAACCAAGATCCAGAGTACTACCCCAGCCTGAAGATACTGGAGAGAGTTCCGATGATGAGTATGAGATGGACACACCGTCCTCTCCAGTCACCCATGCAG
Source organism: Oculina patagonica (assembly GCF_052425735.1). NCBI lineage: Eukaryota > Metazoa > Cnidaria > Anthozoa > Scleractinia > Oculinidae > Oculina > Oculina patagonica. Next base: position 6,681,961 of record NC_135759.1, read on the forward strand.
CCTTTCCTGCGGAAGTAGACACTGCACCTATGGACCCACAGGACCACTGTGATAATGAAGTTTGTGCCGATATGTCAGATACCAGGGACCAACCTGACCTACGAGTGGATACTGATGGCTCATCAGTGCCAAATTCATCCGGTCTAGATGTGACCGATATATCCCCTCAGGAAAGTGACAATTCAGATTCAGAGGAACACCTAGAGGGAGCTACGCGACCTAGAAGGGAGACACGACCCCCTCAGATTCTGACCTACAGCCAGATGGGGGTGCTCGAGTACCAACGTTTAAACCCAGTAGTGAACGCAATTCAATGCCCTTAGGTGATACTTCCCTACCAAGTCATGGGCAACTGGCTTGTACCTCACTGCACCCCGCACATCCCATTTGTCTCACAGCTGCAGTTTATGCCACAGCCCATATGGACAAACCAGTACTGAACACTCTTGTAGTCACAACTGATTGCTTCGAGAATTAACCATGGACAAGCAGACCTGTTGCACGCCTTTTGTGACCAAAATCATAAGCAAACTTTGTGTTGGATATTACCTCTAGTTACAAACTGGTTAAAGACAAAACCTGCGGATCATGGAACTGCCGCAATAAGTATTCAGTTTGAGACATGATGAGAATTGACGCTCCCCCTAACTATTTCTCTGTTTTTGGTTTTGTATTTACTGTAATGATGTCGGGACGACATTTCTGTTGGAGGGGGAGTGTGTAGCAAGTAGAACGAGAGAGACTGGGCCCAGCCCCAAGTGACATATTATTATGGGATCGGAAAATCCCACGTGTTGGCGAAAAACCTAGCGAGAATCGATGAGAAAACGTGTTGTTATTGTAGTTTTGAAGTAGTTCCTGAGCGAGATTGAGTAAAGTGTAACACTTCCTTAACTCTAAAAAACTTGAAAAACTCTTCTGTTGATTGTGGTATTTAACAATATTCCAAAGTACAGATCCCTTGTATCTGAGTGAATCATTCACGAATCGCGAGTGTATCAGTGTATCTATTGGTTTACAAACTAGATCCAGTTAAATTTATGAAGAGAGAGTTCAACACTAAACAAGAATACAAATATTTCTAAAGAATATTATATATCTAAACAAGAATGCAAATATTTCGCCGTCGTCGTTCAAGCTTTTCAAAATACGCAGAATTTGATCAAGTTGTTGTTTTGCAGAGAAAGGTCAACTAATACACTAATTAAGATCTAAAACGCACGTGCAGAGTTATTTTTCTTCCAATTGAACCTTTTGTTTACTCCCGAAGTTTGCTTTAAGCTTCCTACTGTTTGACCAACATGTAAAAGACAGAGTATATTAACAGTTTAATTATCGACCAATTTGCGTTCGATTATTTCTCTTGACCATCTAGAAGTTAGCTTTTCAGCCAGCATCACATCTAGTCCCAATAGAGATAGTCTAATCGGCGCGTGTCGCGGGTCAACAAAATTGTCGCGGGTCCACAAAATTGTCACGGGTCCGAAAAAAAATATATTTTTGTTTATAGTTTTTCTTAAGTTCAATACCTCATTAAAGATAATAGAATAACGATAACAAGTGCTTGAAAGTAGGTAGACGAAAAATTGAACTTTACTTTTGCTTTCTATCTTTTGAACAGCATATACTATATCAACGTTCAAGATAATAAAATAATACTAGTTGTACCTATCGGTAAGTGCCAACGAGCGAAATACTCATGTTTGTTCATAAGAACAGATATTGAATGGTTTTTGATAGAACTATATTTGAAATGACCAAAATATTGTAAATTTGTATTTTAGGTAATATGCGAAAAAAGTGCTATTTCTCTGGTGTTCATAAATGACATTGGCTTGATAGCCTGCGTAGCAGGCGCCGTATTCTCGCGATCGCGCACTCTTTTAAGACTTTTTTTACACTAAAAAACGTACACAGATGTCTGCTACGCAGGCTACGGGTTTGACAGATTGATAACTCCTGACAAATCTTTAAATTCTTTTTAACGTTAAAATGTCACAAAATGTAGGCAATAAATGAGGTTTAATCACTGTTTTTTAAATACAACACGCGATGGTATAAATGTTTCCGTCCACAAAAGGGAACTTCTTATAAATCAAATCCCAAAATCAAAACTGCTAAGATGCTTTTTTAAGCACTAAAAGAAAGCATTTACCCGACTTCAGCATTCTCAGAAGTCAAGAAAACTCTATGTGAAGTCAACAGTCCGCTTTTGATTTTCATGTCTCACTTCGATCGTAAATCAAAGGACTCCAAAGTCGAAAGATTATTTCATTATTTTGAAGACCTTGATGTTCCTTTTTTCGGCGGTCGAATATTCTGTAGGGTATTCTCTTTCGATTTATAATTCTCTAAAGGTGTATTTATCGGTAAAGGGATGAATGACCACATTGAAAATAATTTTCAGTAATCAGAGACAGTCATGCACGGGTCAGATTTCAGTCTCAAATGCGAAGTGTGACTTTCTTGTGTGTATGACATGCAGTAATTTTAGTGAGCGTCGCTTTGTATTGATGTTATTCCTACGCGGAGCGAAAATGCGTGCCAAATAAAATATAAACGGTATTTGATTTGGAATAAATCATCGGTCAAACAATTACTATAAACACAAGCACTAAAAGAAAGCATTTACCCGACTTCAGCATTCTCAGAAGTCAAGAAAACTCTATTTGAAGTCAACAGTCCGCTTTTGATTTTCATGTCTTACTTCGATCGTAAATCAAAGGACTCCAAAGTCGAAAGATTATTTCATCACTTTGAAGACCTTGATGTTCCTTTTTTCGGCGGTCTAATATTCTGTAGGGTATTCTCTTTCGATTTATAATTCCCTAAAGGTGTATTTATCGGTAAAGGGATGAATGACCACATTGAAAATTTTAACAGCGAGCCGCGTGGACGCCATTTTGGTCATTTGCTCTCTAGCAAGGAGTGAGAGACTGGGAACCAGTTGGGAAGAACAATACAACCCAAATATGGGGTTTACTTACACCCAAATATGGTAAAAAAAAGTCCCTTACGCAGAAATTAAGATTTTCTCTGCCTATACACTCATACGCACACGGCTCTATGATTCTGCCGCCTAGACAGCCTCGCCTCTTGGCTCGGCTGTCTCGTTGGCAAATACAATAACAATAACTTGTTGACATTGTGTAGATTATGTACTTCTGGTTTGTATCGTAATTTGGTTTCCCATCGCCACTTTTATAACTCTTTTTTGACGAAAGACTTTCACAAATTTCTGTCAAACTTTAACAAAGTTACGCAGCGAAAAGCGGAAGTGGTGCGGGATTTCTTCGTTTGACTGCAGTGAATCGCGACAGATCTTATTGATACGTTTCCGTATCAATAAGATCTGTTATCAATTATTAGAACGCTGTTCGCTCGTGTTTACAGCTCTATACTTCATGGTACAAGCTCTTTATTTTGTGGTACCGTTCAGACTTTTTTAACTTTGTTCACCAGGATTAAGAATCTCTCAGTGGAATTATTTCGAAAGGGCGAAGCCGGAGACAATCTTTCTTCAACCACGCGGAGTTGGCACTGTCTGGAATCCTTTCCACAACGTTGCTGTATACAACACCTGTCTGCTAGTTCTACTTGGTCTAAGTTTTGACGATAACTGGAGGTGATAGCTTTCAAAAGTAAGCGGTCTTCGCGTTTTAACTTAAAAACTTTTTTTAGAAAATTAAGATTTCTTTGTAGAAAGTGCGCCGTAAAAATTTTCATTCAAGAGTTGCAAGCCTTTAGAAACGAACCGAACTAACGAGCGCAGCAAAACGAGTGAGTTTTCTAAATATAAAAATCCGTACAAATTTTGTACGGATGAGTTTTCTACGAGTGAGTTTTCTAAATATAAAAATCCGTTAATAAAAATCCGTACAAAGCTCTTTCTACTTGTATTTTGTTTATTACAAATATAACGAAAATTCAACCATTGTAACCTCGTTTACGCGATTTTTCTAGTTTATTAAGCTTACCTTTGACACGGCTGTACGCAGCGCGTCGAAAAAACAAAGCTGCAAAGGTGCACATCGCTTCGCTTAAAATTACACAGACACATTAGATTATCTCGTCCCAATAGTTGACGTCATTAGGGCCGCCATCTTGGATCCGCCATCTTGGATCCGCCATCTTGGATTTCAACATTTTCTTAGAAGGTAGGTAGGTAGGTAGGTAGGTAGTAACTTTATTTTAACACGGTAAATTCATCAGAAATGTACAATAATAAAATACTAAAGGTAATAAATACAATACAAATAACTAAACAATACTAATCTATACTTAAATAAAAAAAAAAATAACTCTGCTTTACATGAATGCCGTATACTATAAAAAGTAAAAAACTAGTTTAAGACTAAGAAAAATGATTTCGGCAACCAATTCAAAAACCATCCAGTCGCAAAATAACGAAAATTAATGCAAAATCAAGGCAGAATGCTTATGGAATGTAAAAATTGACAAATCTTGCACTTCTGTTTCAAAAAACTGGAAAAAATAAAGAAAAATGTTAAAAATGATGCTTTTTGGCAAGACCTGCTTGTATTTGTGATGTTGCCATGGCAACGTCAAATATCATAGACACACGGTTGACATATTAAAAGTTCCGCAAAGGATGAATGAACAGCTACTAAACGTTTCAGCATTGTAGAGTAAATCTATTTTTTTCAAAATTTGGAAAAAACCTTATGGGGGGTGGCATCCCCCCCCTGTACTTCCGAGGGTTAATTTCTTCCTCCCAGTCAAGTGGTTCTTCGCAAGAAGGATACGTTGGCTCGAACTAAAATAGCTGTACGCTGCTAATGTTAAAATTGAAAGAAGAAATCCGTGGAAGAACGACAAATTTAAGCCCCCTTTTAGCTTGTAGCGCTTGTTTTCTAGTGCTTATGAAATTTGTGAGCCATAAAATATGTTACAGTTTGCCGCTGAAATGCAACATGGACCGCAGGCGAAGGCCCAAAAAGCGGAAAAACGCAACTTCAAATCCAATTTTCTTTCGAAAACCAAGAAGAGAACAGAAAGATTTATCCAAAGTTGTCTTTAAATATCTTAGGCTTTCTATAAAGGGTTTCAAAAAAGTTCCCTTGCAAGCCCTTGGCAAACGTTTTTTTATAAGATATAAGATATACCAACCCACCGGTTTTGGATTGACCTCAACTGAAAATAACGGTAAAAGGACTGAGTAGGGTCTTAGTCTGTCTGTAATCACACGACCGCGTAGCTGGAGTCCTATTTGTTTAATCACGAGTATGAATACAGACTAGTCCATTTTTCAGTTGCCTGCCAAGTGACCTGGCCTATGAATGGTAGTGAGGCTGGAGGTGACCTTACATCGATAAAAACATATCTACTTTATCATGGAAATGCAAAATAGTTAGCATTACAACAACATGATTTACACTACAAAAGCAGTGACGTCACTCCCAGCCTCACTTCCATTCAAAGGCCAGGTCACTGAGCAGACGACTGTAAAATGGCATATTGGACGAAACGAAGTCCTGTTATTAATTAATTACAAGTATAATACAATTCTTTGAAAAAAATTTAGACAAGCCAATCCTGAACTGGAAAAGAAAAGGGCGCATACGCGCAGCCCGCGGGCTTTGTTATCGGACATTTTATTATTGGACACTATGTTATCGAACACCATGAACACTTTAGCTGCGCGCGCTCCAATTTGGTAAAAATAGGTTGAGAATTTTATTATAGTTATGATTAAACCTGAAAGTACATAGAACATACAGAGTTGTCAAATTTATAAGAGGTGTGAACAAATTTTTGGTGATGTTCTGAATCTTATTCGATGATAACTTCCTGCGAAAAACAAAAACAAACAAAGATAAAAGACATCAAGCTTGCATGACTATAGATACATACATATACTTGTATATACTATCAATATTTACATTATTGCAATGGCATAAAACAAAACTAAAGCGAAAACTTTTATTAATCATAATCATGTAATAGGAAAACTAAAAACCAATTACATATGTGTTACATCTCTTTCATTCTACAGGAGATTATTTCGTAAAGATAAGCATCTTGAAATGAACTTCATCAGTTGAATATTTATTTAAAAATGATCGGAATTTATTGATATTTTGGTGGCTTGTATTGATGGTAATAGTAAAACATTCTCACTGAATACAATTACCCTGACACGGGAAGCTAAGTTATGGGGGGATACCCGCGAATGCCAGGGCAATTGGCGTGTAGAATGTAGGATACAGCAGTGATTGACCGCCACCAGGGGAGGTGGTAGGGGCGAAACTTTTACAGTCACTTCACCGAACTCCGTTGAACTGGCCACGAGGTGACTGAAACTGTGATATTTGAAGCGGAGGTCGCAATGCATCATGCTACTAGCGCGCAGGTACAACACACCGGAATTTAACGAACTTAAGCCATTCCCGCGTGACGGGCTAATTATGTATGCAGTGAGAATAGTGTGATATTTGCTATTTGATTCTCTATTTTTTGTAAAATTCATCTATAAAACTACATTATTATCAATACACGCGGCCAAATTAAAAACCGCCCTATTGAAAACACGCGCTTTGCGGGCAGCAAATGACTCCTAGCGGGCTGTTAATGCATTAACGGCCCTGCAACTGATTGGTTCTCAGTTGATCGTCCGATTAACGTTAACCAATCAGCGTCGCTGAGGCGGGAAAACCATTCAGGTACGTACGCGTACAGCAAATGTCTCGAACAGTTTTTCGACAAGCGAATTGTGTTCGGTAGGAGAAATCAAAGTCTATTTGTTGTAAATGGGACAAAATACAGCCAAAAAGTCGGATTTAGAAGCAAATGCACAAGGCGAAGAGACAAAGAGAGCAACTCCTTGTTGTCTTGCGAGAAACGAAACATGGTTCGCTTGAATTGTGTATCTCCGGTCGAGCTAATTTAGCTGAAGTAGTTGCGCATGCAGGAATTTTATGCCGAAGTTCAATCGGAAAATGTAAGTTTGTAAAGTATTATTATCCGTGAATCAACCCATTGCTCATTATTTTCAGAGACACTGCAGGTAGCTCTTTTATACTACAACTACACAATAAGACATAAGCCTCAGTAGCATCGTGTATAATTTTCATTGCGACGAAGTACTTGTGTTATTTGAATTGAAAATCATGATGCTAACTTCATTAAACTGAATGTGTTACCTATCTGGATGTTATTTAGCCTTATTTATTGATAATAATGATAATAAAATGACTTTTTCGGGAATATTGTTTATTTGCACCCTTAAAGTGTCATTTGGGGCCCTTGCGCTGCTTCGCGCTCGGGCCACAAATGACACTACGCGGGCGCAAATAAACAATATTCTCTCAAAAAATCATTTTATTCCCTTAGTATTAAGTACAATGGAAAAGTAGATGAATTTCATCTTCCGTTTGGTTTGATCCACAGGTTGTGCAGAGACTATTATCCCTTGGGATTTGATCATATCTAATCTGCCAGTTTTAATCAATTACTTATGATTACCTAATTTAAGGGCGCGGTTTTTACCCACAATTCTGGAATAAGAATGGTTGGTACAGAATGCTAGGAATAATTCAGATTGCCTGCATTAAAAAAAACGCTCGCGAGTAAATTTTGTGTTACAAATATAGTGGCCGGCGAAGAAGCTGCTGTTAAAGCCATTATCGCTGCAATGTTCCTGCTTAATAAAGAGGAGGAAGAAAGTTTGGAGTCTGTAATGTATTTGTCGAATGTTGTGTTAGTGCTTTTCACAAAGGAGAGAAGACATATCCTCGAATTGCCGGCTATACCGGTCGGCATATTGGATTCATTCACATTTATGCCCCTGCGATCGGGAATGGATGAAATGGTAGGTGTACTGTCCATGGCGGAATGAGAATGCTGAAAAAAGCGCGCATTTCAATTCTGGCCATTCTTATTACAGAATTGTGAATAAAAAACTATCTGTATATTCTAAATAACAGGAAAGCATATATTCGTCCTTAAAAGTGTTAAAGAATTCTAATTTCTTACAGTTTTGAATAGTTACTGTATGTTTTCAGTGTAAAGTATACTTTTGTTGCAAAAGACTTGCAAAGTTTTAAATCTTAGCATCAGTTAAGAAAATAGGGTCAAGATCAGGCACAAAAATGTTAGAGTAAAATCTATTTTGCCGATGTTATTAAATTCACAGTCTATGGCAAATTGCATTAATACAACTATTTAAGCATATGTTAGGATATAAAACGTATGAATTTACAGTCTGGAAGGGCGTACGCTACCCGCACTGACATTATTAGTTTAATTTGTTACTCATTTTAAATGTTTAAAAAGTCGCAGCAATGTCGTTTACTTTTAGTTAAATGTTCCCAGGGGAATAATCTGGTTTGACATATCCCTCATGGTTCCACGATCCAACAACGGACAACTCGCAATTTATAAAAGTATTTCTGTTAATTGAATATAATTTTGATAATTTTGTACCCCACTTTTGTTAAAGGAGCTACGACGCGGGAATTTCGCAATTTTTTGGTCTAAACTGATCTAAAAAAAAACAACTTGAAAAGTTTAGCCTTAATTTTTCAAGTTTTATTCCATTTTCATCCGAGCCATCCGCAGCCAAAGATGCTTGTTACAAGTTTTTAGTGCCCTAATATAGTAATTTTTAACATAAATGGACTATTACTTCTTCGTTTCCTGCGACACAAATATAGATCTTGCTATTCAAAATCTGTTGAGAACCGTGACAAAGCCCCTTTAAGGTGAGGCAAAAACGAATTGTTAAACGCAGTTATCTTTTCTATTCGACAGTAGATGTAAGATATTAATTTGCTAAAAATATACTTATATACTTACAGAGAGGCTAATTTTGTCATAGAGCAAAATAACCCATTTGGTAAGTATTCTATTTCGTTCTCAGAAAGATCTCTGCAAATAAAAAGATGGTCAGTATACTGACGGTAAAGAGCTTTATGTAGCCTTGCGCACAGGAAAACGCTTTTTGCGAGCTGGGTGATGAATCGAAGGGAATTACAATAATTATAGTCTAGTGCTGGAACACAGCACAGATGTTTTAATTTTGTTTTGTCACTATTTTTTATTAGCTACGGAAAGATTGGGGTCCCGAAAAAGGACCAAAATGCTCTAAAGGGGGAGCTTGGCTAGAAAGATTATATTGTAAACACACTGATTATGGCAGATTTTAGATTGTTGTCGCAAGCAATCCAAGGAGATTCCCACTGGTTTCATAACGGTAAGAACTTAATCATGATGTGCCTTAAATCCCAATTTAAACCAGACTTTAGAGACGTTTTCCCTCAGATTTGTCTATTCTTTAATATGGGAATAAAGACAGGGTACCTTCCAGTCCCGCTGGTCTTCTTAGAATTTAACAAAAAGTTTCCATATTTCGTCACTTTTCTACCCCCAATGGTAGGTGTACTGTCCATGGCGGAATGAGAATGCGGAAAAAAGCGCGTATTTCAATTCTGGCCATTCTTATTACAGAATTGTAAATAAAAAAACGATTTGTATATTCTAAATAACAGGAAGGCGTATATTCGTCCTTAAAAGTGTTATAAAATTCTAATTTCTTACAGTTTTGAATAGTTACTGTATGTTACCAGTGTAAAGTATACTTTTGTTGCAAAAGACTTGCAAAGTTTTAAATCTTAGCATCAGTTAAGAAAATAGGGTCAAGATCAGGTAAATTATAAAACTCAGATATCCTCATAATGTTAGCGTAAAAAATATTTTGCCGTTGTTATAAACTTCCCAGTCTATGGCAAATTGCATTAAGATACCCGATTTAAGCGTATGTTATGATATAAAACGTATGAATTTACAGTCTGGAAAGGCGTAATCTACCCGCACTGACATTATAAGTTTAATTTGTTACTCATTTTAAACGTTTAAAATGCCGCAGCAATGTCGTTTACTTTTAGTTAAATGTTCTCGGGGGAATAATCTGGTTTAAAATATCTTACATAGTTCCACGATCCAACACCGGACAACTCGCAATTTATAAAAGTATTTCTGTTAATTGAATATAATCTTGTGCCCCACCTTTGTTAAAGGAGCTACGCCAGGAGTTAAAAGTCTTAATTTTCTTATTAGCCTTATTAGCCTTTTCTTATTAGCCTTGTTCTTATTAGCCTTAATTTATCAAGTTTTATTCCATTTTCATCCGAGCCAATGCTTGTTACCAGTTTTAAGTGCCCTAAATAATGATAAAAATGGACCGTAATTTCTTGCTTTCCTACTTCACAAATATAAATTTTGGCTGTTCAAAAATCTGTGGAAAATCGTGACAAAGCCCCTTTAAGGTGAGGCAAAAACGAATTGTTAAACGCAGTTATCTTTTCAATTCGACAGTAGATAAAAGATATTAATTTCTAAAAATATACTTATATACTTACAGATAGTATAATTTTGTCATACAGCAAAATAACCCATTTGGTAAGTATTCTATTTCGTTCTCAGAAAGATCTCTGCAAATAAAAAGATGGTCAGTATACTGACGGTAAAGAGCTTTATGTTGCCTTGCGCACAGGTAGGTGAGGCTGGAGGTGAGCTTACATCGATAAAAACATATCTACTTTATCATGGAAATGCAAAATAGTTAGCATTACAACAACATGATTTACACTACAAAAGCAGTGACGTCACTCCCAGCCTCACTTCCATTCAAAGGCCAGGTCACTGAGCAGACGACTGTAAAATGGCATATTGGACGAAACGAAGTCCTGTTATTAATTAATTACAAGTATAATACAATTCTTTGAAAAAATTTTAGACAAGCCAATCCTGAACTGGAAAAGAAAAGAGCGCATACGCGCAGCCCGCGGGCTTTGTTATCGGACAACTTATTATTGGACACTATGTTATCGAACACCATGAACACTTTAGCTGCGCGCGCTCCAATTTGGTAAAAATAGGTTGAGAATTTTATTATAGTTATGATTAAAACTGAAAGTACATAGAACATACAGAGTATTCAAAGCTATAAGAGGAGTGAACAAATTTTTGGTGATGTTCTGAATCTTATTCGATGATAATGTCCTGCAAAAAACAAAAACAAACAAAGAAAAAAGACATCAAGCTTGCATGACTACAGATACATACATATACTTGTATATACTATCAATATTTACATTATTGCAATGGCATAAAACAAAACTAAAGCGAAAACTTTTATTAATCATAATCATGTAATAGGAAAACTAAAAACCAAGTACGTGTGTGTTACACCTCTTTCATTCTACAGGAGATTATTTCGTAAAGATAAGCATCTTGAAATGAACTTCATCAGTTGAATATTTTTTTTAAAAAATGATCGGAATTTATTGATATTTTGGTGGCTTGTATTGGTGGTAATAGTAAAACATTCTCACTGAATACAATTGCCCTGACACGGGAAGCTAAGTTATGGGGGGATACCCGCGAATGCCAGGGCAATTGGCGTGTAGAATGTAGGATACAGCAGTGATTGACCGCCACCAGGGGAGGTGGGAGGGGCGAAACTTTTACAGTCACTTCACCGAACTCCGTTGAACTGGCCACGAGGTGACTGAAACTGTGATATTTGAAGCGGAGGTCGCAATGCATCATGCTACTAGCGCGCAGGTACAACACACCGGAATTTAACGAACTTAAGCCATTCCCGCGTGACGGGCTAATTATGTATGCAGTGAGAATAGTGTGATATTTGCTATTTGATTCTCTATTTTTTGTAAAATTCATCTATAAAACTACATTATTATCAATACACGCGGCCAAATTAAAAACCGCCCTATTGAAAACACGCGCTTTGCGGGCAGCAAATGACTCCTAGCGGGCTGTTAATGCATTAACGGCCCTGCAGCTGATTGGTTCTCAGTTGATCGCCCGATTAACGTTAACCAATCAGCGTCGCTGAGGCGGGAAAACCATTCAGGTGCGTACGCGTACAGCAAATGTCTCGAACAGTTTTTCGACAAGCGAATTGTGTTCGGTAGGAGAAATCAAAGTCTATTTGTTGTAAATGGGACAAAATACAGCCAAAAAGTCGGATTTAGAAGCAAATGCACAAGGCAAAGAGACAAAGAGAGCAACTCCTTGTTGTCTTGCGCACAGGAAAACGCTTTTAGCGAGCTGGGTGATGAATCGAAGGGAATTACAATAATTATAGTCTAGTGTTGGAACACAGCACAGATGTTTTAATTTTTTTTTTTCACTTTTTTTTTTTTTTTACGGAAAGATTGGGGCCCAAAAATCTAAATTCTTTAGTATGCGAATAAAGGCAGGGTACCTTTCAGTCCCGCTGGTCTTCTTAGAATTTAACAAAAAAGTTCCCATATTTCGTCACTTTCGTTATTGGGCATTTTAAAATTGTGTAAAAATGCATTGAACTGCAATTTTGTATGAAACATAGCGTGTTACGCACAAGCACGCATTGGATATGAGATGGTAGATAGCTAGAACTATCTCATATCCAACAAGCGCGAGTGGAATTATTGTTTTATTGAAAAGGCCTAAAGAATTGCAATATTTTAGCTCCCCAGCAGTTTTCGTTGACACGTATCGGCTACCATATTTGTGGTCAGTGGTATATGAACTCATATACCATTGCCTGTTAACCAATCAAAACGCAGGAATTGCAATATCCCATTGCTAGATTTTAATAAGACAATATATTCACCGCGCTAGGCGGTGAATATAGCATCTCATTTAGCATCTCTCATCTCGTTGAATATAGCATCTACTAAGCCATGCCACATTTGCCATCCAGGCAAGTGAACATGGCGGCATTTGTTGAACGAAAATGTCTCTCATTTAAAAGAAATCACTCAAATCCTCGATATTTGAAACATTGGAAATTTTGCAAATTTACTACCAAGGCTTTTGGACCGAAAATATTTTCAAGAGATTGTATTCAAGGCATTAGAATTGATCGTAAACATGGTGATTTTGGAGATCGCACACTCAGTCAGATCGACTGTCAAAACATTAGTTAGTTCTCTTGTCACTGGAGCTAGTAATTTCGAGAGGGCTCACACAATTGCTCAGAAGTCATTGACGATAAAACAAAAGTACGGGATATCTATCTTTTTGGTAGTGTTTGATTTGTTCCGTTTTATTGCTAAAACTTGAGTGTAAATTATGATTTTAATCGATGAATTAAACTGGTTTACACGTATGCAAGCGAACACTTGTGTTTGTTGTTTTCGTGTTTTCTATTGGTTATATTTTGCAGTTTTGCACCTCTGAAAATTATACTAAAACAATTATTCGCCTCAGGCTCAGTGATAATAGTTAAAGGGAACTGTGTCACGGCTAAGTTAATTTTATGTTACTAAATTTTGCCAAACACTCGCTATGAAACTAAATGTTTGCAAAGAAATTAATTCTATGATTCTAAATGACAAAACCATAGCTTCATTACAGCCAAATATGTCTCCTGGGCGTTATAATTTAAAGTTACAAGCAGACAAGATTAACTTTGAAAACTGTTCCGCCGGATCATATTTCAAAAACCCATATTGCAATCCGTTTCAATCTTCGTCACTTTTGGCCATCCGTACCTTCTTTTACATTTGGTATGTTATTTAAATATTCCTCTACTGTTTTAAGGGGTTATTTTTATATATTTAATCGAATTTGATGGTCATTTCCTATTTCCTAGTCCGTGACACGGTCCCTTTAATTATACGTTAAATATACGTTTCGTTACTTTACTCACAGGTATATAAGTCTTCGCGTATATTGGAACAGCTTAGGAGGAAGGTGTTGAATTTTGTTCGAATGGAGATTCCTGGAAAGAGGATGGCAAAACATCACAACATAGAGTCATAGTTACAATAATGCAGTATAAAAGGCAAGTCGTTAAGAAGAGAAACTCGCTCGTAATCACGCTAAGGGTGGCTTTCCATGAAACTTAGGTTTCGAACAAGATAAGTATTCTACTCGTAAATAGAGATAGCGTCAAGTTACAGTTTCCTTGCTCAAATAGGCCGTTTAAAACATTTTTTGGAGGGCCAACAAAAAGTATTCTGGTATTTTTGAAAATGGCCTATAAAAGGGCTTATTAATTATATTTTTTCCCTCAGTAGTAGGGCTGGAATGAAATTAATACCACTGATCTGAGAGGTGAATGTTGAAAAAAAAAAAGAAAAAATTAGGTCCCTAAAAATTTGTTTTGTCCAAACATAAATAATGCCACCAGCCTTGAATGCTTTTTAAAAGAAATTTAAAAATTTTAAACCAAAGCTCTTAGCCTTAACAAGTTGAACCTCGAAAATATCTTTCTAGATGTGTCTTTTGTTTAGCGGCATTGCATGCTACTAGGCAGCGTTCAGAGCCGTAACCTGACCTTTGGCATAGACGAGGCAAGATCTTGATGGGAGGTTCAAAGGGCATGCGCTCCAGAACTTGAAGCCGGGAAACCTTTTCTTAATCATTTTTCATAATCATTTCCCAAACGCATTTTGTTTCTAACTTTGGGTTAAAATCAAGACGAGACAAGTTCCTTGTCTTGCCTCTTGCTGGCTAAGGCCCTGCAGCGTTGGGGCGTTTCTTACGTCTTGGCAATGTTTGATTGCTGGCTGTCTTTCGGCAGGGTTGCGGCAGACAATGTTAATGGTTTGTACAGCCGAACTTTGTGCGGCTGTTGCAAGCTTCGAAATGACAAGGATAATTGTGACGGAAATCGCCGATTGAAACACTGCACACGGAACTACTGAGATTTGTGTTAAGTCAAAGTAATAACATTTCATTATACAAAACTCAGACTAAACGAAAAGGCCAAACATAAAGCCAAGACCAGCCCCAAGTAAGACGCCAACATTCCACTGTCACTGTGAGTCGCGTTTATCTCTTCCCCAGGGCAGTTCACCAGTAATAATATTGAACTCATTATTTAAAACTTGATTGTCTTTGAGCTCGTGTGACATCGGTCGGCCACTCAACCTTCCCATCGTGCGCTGAAATCTTATTCTCTACGAAATTTAGTAAGTGTATTTTCAATGACATGGTATGAAATAGTTACACAACACTTTCCCGTGGTATTTTATGGAATATACCACTTGTCACTTGCATTTTCTTCATAAACACAGTCTCCTTAAGAGTGTATAGCGAGAAAATATGTGACTCGTGGGATATTCCATAGTTTACCACGAGAAAGTGTTGCATAACTAGTATGTTAGTGTGTAAATGAATGGATTGTCTCAAGAACGGTGTGCGTAACGACTCTATAAGAAATTGGTTGTTCTACGTTTTGGTTTGTTTGCAAGGAAGTCTCGCGACTACAATTCCCATTCCCGATAATGCAGAATCAAAACTAGTAGATAAAAACAATAAAATGTCCAAAGACAACTGGCACAGCCACAATACCGCAGCCCTGGGTACTTGAAATAAATTGCTGCAATTATGAAGCTCGCCGAGGCGGCCAAGGTCTCTCTCTGAAGATGCCGCGAAGCGATGTTTGGTCAAACAGGCAGTTTGGTAGGTCTTTCTTCCCCCGCCGCCTTTTGTTTCTCGAGATCTTTTTACCCAACGTGCACGTGGTACGCAATGCTGACGCTTCTCCGACACCACAAATTTCCACTTAGCTGTAAGTTTTCAAATACGCTCTGACCGCTGTCGAGGTGGCCAGTCGCTATAAAGAAGCCCAACCTCTGACCTAAAAAGAGTCTGCCGAGGTTGCGGAGGCTTTTCAGAAGATTTGCAAGCGCGGTCCTCCAAAATACCCTCAAATGCTGCAGGTTGACTGTGGGCGCGATTTTATGGGCTTTGTTACAAAAGAGATGGAGAACTTCATAGTAAGAATTCTTCGTCGCCGCAATGAGATTCACAGAGGCAAAGACTGTTGAACGCTTCAACCGCACTCTAGCCGAGTGCTTGTTTGGTCATCAATATCCCCTTGAAATTCTGCTGTCCTCTGCCCAGCGGTCGAAAAAGTCGGTGGCTCGGCTGTCTGCCGTTGTTGCCGCTCTGAACAGCGAGGTGCCCTGGCTGAGCGGCAAGGAACCCGCTGATGCAATAAAGAAGAAGGCCGTTTCAGTAACATCCCTAACAACATACAATACACGTTAATTACGTGTAAGTTGATTTCACAGTTCAGTAAAACTTACAAAGATTGTAAACTTGCAAGAGTGGAAAATACATCCTGATCAAGGTAGCGAATAAAGTTAGAATTTAATATTCTGTAAAAATGTAAGGAAAGAAAAACAAGAAATGGTAATTTAAAGTGTTCTTTAAGCGATAACTAGTATATCTAACAATTTTTCTATGAACGCAAGTTGGGTATGAGGTAATAAATGACCAAACGCGAGTTGGTTATAGAAAGGATATTACACGGTGGCAAAAAGATAACATTAAATTCATATCTTTGGGCCATCGTGTAATGTTCTTTTTATTATATGCACACCAGATGTAGTTGATCTTGCCGATTTTTATTTTATTGTTTTCGATTTATTTAGCCAGTTTTACTAATCAGCGTTCGCCTTCATAGAAATACAAAACAACTGTGCCCAGGATATAGAAACACTAACTGAATTCAAATCAAACAAAGTACTTGTCAACGAAATAACACGTTAGAACTGAAAACATCACTGACTTTGACTAGAATTCGATACGGCAAAGACTTGACGGCCGATAGTTTTCAACTGCTTTTGTTTTCTTTCTTACGACATCTTGCACTTGTGATATTCCTTGCGAAGAATTCCCTCTAAAAACCATGAAATCATCAAGGTTTTCTTTATCGTTTTCTCGTTCTTAACTTTGTTTGGAAAACTCATTCTTTTTCGGGCGTTGCTTAGTGTTAACAAATAGGCCTTATCACTGTGTTTTCTACGCCATCTTAACGAGTAGGCAAAGCGGGTAGAAATGTTTTATGGGAATCCGACGGCAAATATCTTTTACAAAAATTGAATTTTGGACAACTCATGAATTGCAAAGTTAGATACTATAGCTAGACAAAAGTTTCTATTCGCCGAGTTTTAAGGATGTAGCTGGGCGAGAAAGCGTCCAGTTACGTTTTTAATTTTCTATACATTTGTCTATAATTTTCCCCGCTAACCGCGTCAATCATGCGGAACAAAGTAGAAAAGGCGCGAATCGTTACGTCAATGGGCGATATGCCACTCGCAAAAGTGTCATACAGAAAATACGCCACTCGGTTCCCGGATGGAGTGGCGTATGGAATCTACGAGAGGTTTAGTTCCAAGTAAAACACTTTCCTCCATATAATAAAATAGCTTATAATCAGGGCGGGAGAAGACAAAATGAAGAATCACCTCATATTCAACAAATGTGAACTTGTAATGAAATCAAGCTTCACGACCAGCCTGTTCTTGTTTATTAGGTCTAGATTGTTTCAACAGTTCAGTTAAACTTACAAATTCTTTAATTTTGGAAGATCAGAAAAAAAATTCCGTTCAAGGTTGCCAATTATGTTTGAACCCAAATATCTGTAAACATTTGAGGAGAGAAAAACAAGAAATAAAAAGTTAATAGTGTTCTATTAGCAAATACTAATATATTTAACAATGATTCCATAAGCGCGCGTTGGTTATGAGGTGATATTACTTACCAAAGAGCGCGTATTGCGAGTTGGTTAAAATCAGGGCTGGGAATCGAAGGCATAATCATATCAGAAGCAGTAAGTGCGAACTTGTGGAAATTTCAGTTTGACCTGAACGAAGCGATTATTTGACAGGTCCCAAAATTGGTGGGCGCCGGGGAAAAAGGCGCTTTATGTTCATTCATTTATTTTTGTTGTTAAGATGCTAAGGAATTAGCCATGCAAGAGGCATCAGAAATCTAAGGCACTGACACTGATAAAGGTAGAACGTTAACTGCGACTTGACTAAATGTAATCTCGTACCCAGATCTTCTCAACACTCGGAGAGAACATCTGGTAAAGACGGATTTTGCTCGCGTTAAAAATGTGTCAGAAATTTGACACACAACGCGACTACGCATGCTCAGCAATTAAGTAGATGAAAAGCTCACTTGGCCACTGTACTTCTTTCCAATACAAGGGAAGACAAGTAACACAATCTTGAGATAGAGTTGGGGAAGAAAAAAAACCGACGCTCATATTTGGCTGCTTAATTAAAACACTCAACCCAACCTTGAACGGCGGGGAAAAGCGCGCGCTGTGTTTGACGCGCAAGCTAGCTGTACGCGTCAAGTACGCGTCAGATTTGGAAAGTTTTTCACATATCTTTTTACCCACAAATATCGTCATTTTAAAACATTTTGTATTGACAAGCTTGAACTTCAAACTGTATCTGTAGTTTATTCGCATGCATCAGTAACGTTCAAAATACGAACGCGTTTTTACAAAAGCATTTAAATCCAAATGTTTTCTTAATAGCTAACGTATGGTGCTCACCACCCTGCGAGCAGAGCCTCTTTTAACTTCCCTGCGGTTGAGATTTGGCAAGTAGAAAGAGGCTCTGCATAAATCGTGTCATTTCTTTGAAGTCGCCGCAGCCCCAAAGTTTGGGCTGGTCAGCCCGGATTAAACCGGTTTTTGCTGCGCCGGCATTAATTTTTGTTGAAAAACTGATGGTCAAGACGGAGCCCACAGTACGCTCTCAAAAACACTAGAGCTGACGATTGCTCTCGCCATCTGCTACCGTTTATGCGCGCGTGCAGCTTGTGGATCATTTAAGATCTCGTTTTTTCGCAAACAAAGAAGAAATTGCATGGTTTAAATCGCACATATCTACCATAAAGTCACTAACACGACCTCAAGCGGTGCTTGACGTGTTTTTATTGAAGGAACTCAGATGCTTTTTGAAGAAAAGAACTTGTAAAACAAACACTTTGTTCACACTGTCGTGTGCGATCCGACACGCGATTTCGCGCGCGCATGCTAAGTTAAAGTAGTCCTCGCGCAAGCTAAACGCACAAGCATCACGTAAACCTCAGCTCGCGCAAGCTCAACAAAGATTTGACACGATTCTTGTAGAACCCTTTCTTCTCAAGTATATCAGTGGAAAAGAAAGGGCTCTGCTCGCAGGGTGGGTGCGCCCGTGCAAAACAAAACTTGCATCTTCCGCGCACTAATGTGGAGAATTTGACACAATTCTTTGACTTTTTTAAGAAAGAGAATAGAGATTTACCTATTTGAATAACAAACACTAAGAGCAAATGATCAATGACAAATTCAGGAGAAAAACAACAACAAAACCTTATTTAAAGTGTCTGGGGGTATTTAGCATTGTTGCTAATTGGGAACACAAGATAAACGAATCATAAACGTAAAAATAAATAAGTAGATATGTAGAAATTGTACAATATTCTTAAAATGTATCTATATTTTCTAGAAATCAGGTCAAGATAAACATAGGTGTCAGTTTTCGCAGTTATCCTGGTGTAAAGATTTTATGCCTGTTCTTCTGATGGTTGAAATGAAGGTATTTAGGCTTAAAAATTCGAGTTAATAAGTTGACACTGGCTAAAAATATTGTTTTTGGACGTTTCGGCCACTACTGTTGCCTTCTTCAGCAAGATAAAAATGCAAATGTTCAACGGCGTCCTGTTACAATATGCAACGAATGTGTGATAAAAACTAAATGAACATTCCGAGTGCAACAAAAGTCTCTAGAGCATTCTTAATGATAATGCTCTAGAGACTTTTGTTGCACTTATTAATTCGAATTTTAACATGCCTGGCTACAACCCGAACGTATTTAGGCTTGCACTGTTCTTATCTTCTCTCAAACTAAAACTAGTAGAACATAAAACTATATCAACAGGAACTTTTATGGAGGTCCAAACCAAGGTCATAAGACAAGCTCAAACATAACCACAGATGGAAGTCATTGTTTAGAGCTAGGAGCTCTTAATAAACTAACAGAGACAAACTACTTGTACAGGCAAGACTCGCACGATTGCTACAAAATTATAAACAGTCGATCACGAAGTGAAATAACTCAATAAAATGTTTCGGATCAAACTTTGTGATACAGTTGAACCCCAGTAACTCAAACTCTGGAGCAAAACAAAGAAAACAGTTCGAGTTAGCGGGGTGTTCGAGTTAACCAAGTAAAAATGACTGAAAGGTTGGTCCAAAGGATCTAGAAGTTGGGCTATGTTTACACGGGACCGGTCCGGAAAGGATCCGGTCCGATTTTCAGACCGGATAGGCCTTCTGTTTACACGGGACCGTTCTGGAACCGGTCCGGAACGGATCCAAAACTGGACCTGCAAAATAACAGGTCCAGTTATGGATCCGTTCCGGACCGGTTCCAGAACGGTCCCGTGTAAACACCTGGATCGGCTTCAAACGGTTCCATGTAAACAGGTCCGGTTCGGTTCGGAACGGTTCAGGACTGGTCCCGTGTAAACGTAGCCTTAGTCCGAGTTCAAGGTTGTTCGAGTTATTCGAGTTCGAGATACCGGGTTTCTACTGTAATTAGTTATCCGAGTTATTGTTAAAATGGAATACCTCTTGGTGTACCATTTAAAACTCAATTGAAAGGCGAAATTTAACGAGCGAAACAACAACAGACAAAAAAAAAACACTGAATGCAGTGAATTTGGTTGGGTTTTTTGTCTACAGGTACGCTTGTTTACAAAAATTTTAAATTTCATGAGCGGGCACTATCGATTGGGGCATTTTTTTCTCGGGCGTGCACTTTGGGCTGATAGTGCCCTCCGCGGACGAACACTACCGCGTCACGTGATTCATTTAAACCAATCAGAATCGGACAAAATTTTGTGGTGATCTATAATAGGCGGTAGTGCCCGCTGGGTGAATTAGCTAGCTACAAAATCAGGTTCCTGTTACCGTTTGAGGGGAGTTTGGAAATATTTTTCTCTTCTTACTGTTTCAGCTGGAAAAATAAATTGGGTACCGAAGGAAAGGTGAAGTAGCAAATGGACACAAGAAGGTTCGAGGTTTTGGTGAAATGCTTTGTTTATAAGTCTTGTTCTTTTGTAGATCAGTAGTTGAAATACAGCATTATTTCACACGTACAAATTAAGTTTTACACAAAGAAAGATTAGCGCCTCGTAGCGGTAGAAATGTCAGCAAATGAATTCATGTTGTTTTCATTTTATTTGGCATGCCGCTACGTAAAAAGTTGTGGTAAACAACAAAGAAACAATATTCCTTGGGCCAATTTAGTAAATAAACCTTTTCAGGCGGTTGGTATATTGGAGGATAATGCCCGGGGCTGAGAGATTGTCGAAAGAAAGATTGCCGAGCTGTGAAATTTCGAGGACACTCTTACGGCCAAGGTTATTATCCTCCAATATACCAGCAAGCCAGAAAAGATTTAAGTGATTTATAAAAGTGGTAAATGTTACGTCTGTGTCCGAGCTAACTGAGCCATACAACCGGAGCTTATCCCGGTTACTGTAGCATTAAGCAACTAGAAGTATTGCTACTCCCCCCTGGATGGGATGCCAATCCATTTCAGGGTTACACTCCAGCAGTAAATTCGCCGGTACCCATTTATACACCTGGGTGGAGAGAGGAACTATGGGCCTAAATATTCTTGCCCAAGAACACAACGCAGCGCCCGCCACAGTGCCCGTCGCAGCCTCCCAGGCCTCGAACGCGGGCGCGGGCCGTTGAACTCGGAGTCGAGCGCGCTAACCATCAGGCCACCGCACCTCCCTTTGTTTATTTATTTATTTATCTATGTATTTATTATTTTTTTTATAACCCTCCGATTAATTTCTAACGCGTTTAATCGCCACTGTTAATTTTTCGGGGTATATTCGCTGATACTCGTCGTCCGATTTTGTATCAAGTGATGCGTCTTGTCCAATGAGCACGCGCAACAAATAAGTGGATAGGTTATAAGTGCCCATAGTTGTTCTTAGACGTATCGATTTCGCCCTGCTGAGGACCGTAACACTCTATAGCTTAAATAGAAACGTGTAGTTTGGTGGAGTATTTAATTGAGTTACTTTGCAATTACTTACAAAGCCGTTCAACTACAATGCCGGCCTATGAGGGAACAACATCTATGAGTCGGAATAATAATGAGACTCGAAATGCACCAATAGCAGCGAACCAACGTGCCTAAATAGCGACGCGTAAACAATCGACCTCATGGCCTGATGAAGACTAGCAGTATTACAGTCGAAACTTCACATTCAACATCTCAAAGCGATTCTCTCGTGAGACAAGCGAATAAACGTTCATTCCTAACGGGGTTTTTTTCTTAAAATTTTTTTTTTTTCTTCCCCCTAGATTTTTCGTCGGGACAAACACTCCGTCTGGTAAAAATGAAATTTTGTTTGCTGAAATATCTCTGTGAAAAAAGTTAAACGATGATGGCGTTTTTAGAGTTGTTGCTACGAACTCTTCCTTTTTTTTTGCAGAAACATGTCACGTGACCTTGTTTGCCACAAAATTGGTCGTTAAACAGAATGGATGTCATAAATCGAAATAAAAGATTGTGATGAAATAAATCAGATCGTGATCAGGTTACGTGACCGGGGGGGGGGGGGGGGGGGCGGGCCCCCAGACTTCAGATAGCAATCACCATAAAAGGAATATTGTACGTCCAAACCTTGGTACGTCCGTGGGAGGTGACGTCCTCACGCAACTCAGGATGTTAAAACAGCCGCCATCTGATCCGCCATGATCAAAATTTCATGCCAGAACACCCAGCAAAGTACTCAAAAGAAATCAAACGAAAAATGTAAAAATGCCAAATTTTTATTAACAGAAACACGAAAATAAAAATCGGACAGCCGCAATCCGCGGTGATTCAGTTCCGACACATCATCCAACCCTACCCATGTTGCTAGATAAATTTTAGGAAAACTCAGAAAGTTTTATTTTCCAAAGCGACACACCGCCAAAAAAACTTTCATTTATACATTATTGTTTTCCAGTGGCATTACGCTTTTCAATTCTTAGCGATTGACGAGGTCACGTGACGTTGCAAAGGCTTTCACGAGTTAAATCTTGTAATTCCATGGATGAACAAAGTGTTTCCTTAGAATGTTCTCAAAGTTGTTCTTAGAAGTTAACAGTATCGTAGTCAATCCATCGGGTAGAAATTAGGGAGGCACGATGTGTTTTTTTTTTTAGCCTCTGGGTGGTGGTTTTCAAAATCTTCGATTTTTGCCAAACTGCAAGATAACGAAGATGGAGATTAATTTTTTACCAATTTCTTAGTATCAGCAGTTACCATGGCAATGATTATTGTGTTCTCTTTTTTTTTTTCAAACAAGCCTGTTTTTGATTGAAAAATATTTTATAAAAAGGTGACACTGGCTTTAAAGATTATGTCCAGAATGTTTCGGCTACTACTGTAGCCTTCTTCAGTAATATATAATTTAACACCAGGGACGCTGTTTTTAAATTTACATATTGCTAAAGAAGACTACAACAGTAGCCGAAACGTCCTGTATCTTTTAAGGAGGCTCGATGTATTATTTTTAGCCAAGGGGGTTGTTTTGAAAATTAAAACAATCTAGGAAGCCAATGTTCGATTTTTGCCAAAACACACCATAATGATCAAATATTTAACAATATCCCGAGCGGGCGCCGATCTAGCCGACGAGGCCGTAGGGAGTGGAAGACGAATCCGAGATGAGCGGATACCACACAACACATTTGCAGAAGAAACTGATATGGACCGCACAGAGGACGAACCGCGACGGGACTGGACGGAGAAGAACGCTTGACCAATTTGGGCAGCGCGCGCATGTGTTGAATAAGACCAAATATTAACTGTTTATCCGTCACTTTGTCACAAATGATACCATAGCAACCATTGACGTTTTCTTTTGTTCTCAAACAAGCTTGACTTTCTCGAAATCTAGATTGACTCTTGGTATTCATTTTTTTGATATGTTCAAGTATAGTAGATTGGCTACCTGTACACAAAATGTTGGGAAAATCTGTGAGAGCGTTTTAGAGTAAATCAAGAATAAGTTTTTGGTATTTTCTTATAATTTCCTACAATCGGCAGTCGATATGTTTAAACAAACTAAAGCAAAAAGTCATTCGCTTTTAGTTAATGGTCTTTGATGGTGTAAGTAGTATTTTTATTTCAGTGAGAGTAACTGTGCTCAAATAATACGAAAGAATTTTAAAGCGCCTATTTTGTATTAAAACGGTGTTTTTCTGAAAATTTCATTCTTGATTTACTTGAAAACGCTCTTACAGATTTTTCTTCAATTTCGTCAACAGTTAGTCAATCTACTAAACTTTAACATATCAAAAAATAAACACCAAGAGCCTCCTTAGGCCAGTGCCAACTTTTAATTTCATAAAATATTTTTAAAATCTTATCATGTCTGGCTACAAACCATATATTTTTAATCCCGATTTTCCCGTAATCTAGTCTGACTTTTTATATTTATATTTTATCATGTAAAAAATAGTGAATTAACTTCCTTTGGACGAAATTAAAAAAAAAAAAATCTGTAACAGTGTTTGAAAGTTAAGCAGGAGGCAGGAACAGTATTACGCAGGACTCTGTCGTTTCCCACAATTGACAGTCAATATCTTTCAATATTTTATCTTCTTATGAAAGGTCTTTGGTGGTTGCTAAAATTAAATCATATTAAAGGAGCTCTGAGAACGGCAACGATTACAAAACATTTAAAGAAGAACTTTGAAGATCTGATCACTTACCGCGTTTAGAGGAAATCTGCAAGACATTTTTGGAAATGTCCAGTGGAACATGAATTAGGCGCCATAATGTTGTTTTGAGGTGTATAAGAGCAGTTTTTCAAAGTTATTCTTTAAATGTTTCGTAATCGTTGCCGCTTTCAGAGCTCCTTTTATGTTATAAAATATAAGCAACCATCAAATACCTTTACACAAAAGGAGATAGTTATTACGTCAATTTAAATTCTTGATTTACTTTGAAATGCTCTTACATCGCCAGAAATCGCGGACATTGGAGTCGGCGAGTTTTGATGCATCGTACATTAAGCGTTCGTTAAACTGGGTAATTGTCGCTGATTCGAAAGCCTGACTTTGGGCTCATATACATCGACGATGATACACAAGAATGAGGCCTACATAGAGGAATATTTTGTGTAGTAGGATTAAAACTGGTCCAAAATATTGCACGATAATAAAACTAGAGCAAAAAAGCTTTCAAATGATGGCTCTTGCAGCAAAATTGGAGCAACAGACGGCTGAAATATCGTAGTTCAAAGACCGCGGAGTTTTCGATTTCAACAGGACTGGTGTTTACATTATGCGATTTTTTATGGTTTTTCTAACGGCAAAAATACAAATCAAATCTAATCGGAAGGAGATGTAAATTGTTCGGTGGGTGAGTTAGATTCATGTATAGTTACATCAAATCTGCTTGCACATTTTTTCGATCACATTCAGTTTGCCGATAATCCCTGTTTATAAACTTTAAGTTTTCGGTTTTCGCGATTCATTCCTCCTCTACGCCTTATAATTTAGGTCTCAAAAACTGTTCACAGAAAACGTTCATGAATACAAATGAAATTCGATGTCTGCACTTCAATTCTTGTACAGTGTGGTTCTTAATACACAAGTCAATTGTGTTCCGCTTGCACATTTTTACATTTGTTAATTTGTCAAGAAATATTTAATTAAACATTTCATTCTCCATACATTTTCTTTGTAATTGTTGCGTTCGCTTATACGGTCAATGTACCGCAGGACATACTAACCGCGGACTCGGAGGTCCGCGATTTCTGGAGATGCAGATTTTTTTAATTTGTTTCTTCTACAGGTAATCAATCTTTGACATATCAAATAATAAATAAAAAGTGTAACACTAGATTTCGAGATTTGTGATCATCATTGCGTAGTTTGGCAACAATCAAAGATTCCGAGCGAATTTTTATTTTTAAAACCACCACCCAGAGGCTAAAAAAAAAACGCGTGTCAAAACGTTATCCACGGAGAAGTAAAAAATAAACCCAATGGAACAGTCAAAGTTAAATTGTTCTGAGGTTATTAATGAAGAGTTAAATAGAAAGCGTGACTGCTGAGAGTACTGTTGTGGGATTATAGTACTTACAGTATCTCCAGGTCTGTTACACTATTGAACACCTCACTATGTAAAGATGTAATAGCGTTTGCAGAAAAGTCCCTGTAAACAAGTTGTGGCAAGATTAAAATTAAATCATAACATGCTGAAGATTATAAGCGATTATTACAGTGCGAC
Organism: Oculina patagonica; assembly: GCF_052425735.1. NCBI lineage: Eukaryota > Metazoa > Cnidaria > Anthozoa > Scleractinia > Oculinidae > Oculina > Oculina patagonica. The sequence continues at coordinate 6,708,048 of NC_135759.1, forward strand.
AACTCGAACCGGGCCACTTTTATTCAAATCGTTTATTTTTCGTAAACAGACCAATGATTTAAAAGCATTCAGACAACAGCTCTACAACAATTTGTCGCTTTTTGTAGACAAGTGAAGGCAAATGTAAGTCGGTTTTACTTGAATTTGCTTACTATCGACTCCACTTTATTATATACACTCTACAGATCCCATTTTTGGTTGCAAAGAATCATAATTATTACATTTTACTCGAAAAATGTTGCTTCAAGTCATCAGTTTTTGTTCTCAATGATTGGTCAAGTGACTTGGTTCGAGTGTTCACTGTATACGACATCATTTTTGCTATACCTTGCCTTTGCACTTATTCCGTTTATAGCGATTGACGAGGTCACGTGATGTTGCAAAGGGCTTCCATAAGGGAGTGGTTATAACAATTTAAGCTTTCTTAACGGATACTCTCGTAAGCGGACAGCCTTACTTACGACCGCCTTGTTTGAAACGCCGTTTTTTACTCCGATACAAACTCCCTATTTTTACATTCTCGTAAGCGGTCACAGACACTTTCAGAGATTACGACTTAGCCCTTTTCTTTGTTTCTAAGCTCCCGTAAGCGGACATCCAAAAGAAAATCCTATTATCAACCTCTGTATTTTTTTTTTTTTTTAACGCAGGAATTTAAACCCCTCGGGTCCTTGCCTCGAACTTTGTAACAATTTGATGCAAAAGTGTGCACGAACTTTGTGGAAAAACGTTATAAAAATGTACAATGAAAGAAAAATTAGGGGCAGGGAAACTGGATATCACCTAAATAATGCCCAGCTTTTTGTAGCGTCGTTTGCTTTGACGTAGAAAAGACAGCAAGGAAACACACTGATTTCATTGCTTTATGCAAAGCATAAACCGAGTACATTCAAAAAGTAGATCTGACGATCGTCTTTAGAGCGAAACATTACGAAAAGAAATTGGAAGTATCACAAGTTTGACGAGCTACGTGTTTAGCAAAGTTTGTAGACTTCATGCAATCCCTTTTTCGCTTATTCCATTAAGCAAAAAGCTAAAAACACGGCCTCTAGTTTTTCGCTCAGGATTTTTTCCTCGCTCGATAGACTGAGCCAAATATGAACTACTCGAGGTCAACAAAGTTTGACTCGCAAAAGCGCAACGAACCCAGCAAGCTGTAATAACATTATATTTTGCCGAATCTGAGAAGCAGGAAAGTGACAAAGCGTCGTTGTCCGACCGAGGGATCCCTGGGTCGAAAATATTGTTTCGTGTTCTAAGTCTCAGCCGCTTGGAGCGAATGATTGATCGTTCAAGCTCGAACGGCTTGACTTTTAAACTTCCACTAAAAATTTTCGATTGAGTATCCAAAACGTACAAGAATTTTAATTCCTGGAAAGTGAAGAAGGTCACGTCGAGTCGTGCTTCGTTGTTCACGAATACTGGTGTAAATAGCTCAGTTTAACACCGAAGTCATAAATCGTCCGTAATTTTGACTAACAAAGTGAATAAACGGGAAGTTTCTGGTGTAAAATATCAGAATGTTCGAACTTTCTCTTATGAAATTGGAAACAACTAGGCTTCCCTGGTAAGTACGAACAACAGTGATGAAATTGCTCGATAATTTTACTCCCCGGAGAAGTAAGGGTTTGTTGACACGGCCATCATGTTAACATTTGCACGCATTAACACGGTGACTGTGTCAGGATGACCGTGTTAAGAAGTGTCACCGAAACACGATGACCGTGTCTTAACCCTTTCAGTGCTGAATTTCTCCAAAAACTGGTTTTTTCTACCGTAAAGTGAATTTTTGATGTACGATCCTGAATTTCCCTAACGCTAAAAGCACTTCCACACAGAAGATTGAGAGACCATAAAAATTATTCAGTGCATGCGCAGCAAAATTGACTTTTTTTTTTTTTTCGAAATTGTTTCCTTTTTTTGCTCCCTTTCTTTCTCTTGCTTTTTATTTCCACCACTCTACTTCCCCTGACCAAAAAAGTTTTGATAAAAACTTGTAACCCTGTCGAGGCCCTCACAGTGTTTGCCAGCACCATGCCAAATATGACCAAGCTCTGAGCGACCGAACATTGTTCCGTGACACCTCATGACGGTGAGACTCCCTCACGTCGACCAGCAAAGAGGAGAGCACAGATGCCCAAGAAAGACACCACGCCCCCGTGCGCCGCCACCGACCTGGGAGGCGTGACGAGAGCTAAGAGCGGTCGTGAATCCGCCAAAAGGGAAAAACGGGAGACTGACACAGACAGCACCCACAAAGGCCGATGGTCAGACCGACGCCCAGATAGCCCTACTTCTCCCCATGCTAATGCTTATTGTGCCTCCCCGGCCCTCGCCGGGTCAGTCGGGAGTCGGGCGACTGTCAAGTAGCGAAAAGGGAGGCAGTTCGCGTTCGTATATGAGACTTTTTTTAGTGAAATACTGGGAGGATGCGATCTAGTTAAATCCAGCCGCCGACTTTCCGGAGACCCAGAGAGGCCGGGACGAGAAGGACAAAAACAGAAGCACTTCGTTAAACACCGGACCCCGCCAAGTTTGAAATAAACGCGGAGGTGTATGAGAAAACACGGTAGCAAAATGACTACCTCCATTCTTTCCTTATTTTCGCCCTTCGCTTTGGACAAAGATAAAATTCGTCTGTTTTCTATTTTTGTGGGTATTCCCGCAGGAGATGCCTTCTATTATTGAAGCAGTCTTATAGAACAATTTTTTGTCCGTATTTTTATGGAAGAGTAAATAACCCCTTTTTTAGCTCTGAGAAAATGTGCCACAGTTGACAAACAAAAGCAATACAAAAAATGAGGAGTTCAGTTTTTTCCTGCCAACTTCAGGCTGAGTTTTGACGTCACGCTCTTACCAGGCCAAGATGGCGGCGTATTTGTTTGGTACCAAAAAGATCGTAGGTTATAGCGAGTGGAGGTGAAATTGTGGATACGTATATAAAATTTATTGGCGTAATGAAAATAAATGACCTTCTGAGTGAACTTCTCCTTTAGACACGGTCATCGTGTTTCGTGACCTTCTCACGGTCATCTACACAGTCCCGTTTGCGTGCAATGTTACATGATGGCCGTGTCAACCCCCCTCGTTCGAGCTTTCTCACTTTTTCCTACCGGAAGTATTTTCCATGAGAAAGTTCGACTATTTTCACCAAAACTTCCCGTTTTTCATTTTATCAATTACACTTACGTGTCACCAGTCGTCCTCCTCCCTCACCCGGTATTCTTGTTTTGGATACTTCTCCTTTAACACGCTGCTTTGTTTTTAGCGTGCAAGGAAAAACAATAGGTTTGCTACTAATGAGGAAAGTGACTTACACGCTGCTACCGTGTTGAGACACGCATCTGTTGTTTAAACGTGCGAACGTGCCGTGCGCGTGCGTTCACCTTATTCCCTGTTTTCCCGTGGAGGGTCACAAAATTAATTGCCAATGCACAAGCGGCGTATAAACATTTAACTCTTAATGACGGTGTTAACTTAAGCTTTTTGCTTTAAAGCAAAAGTTTTTGGAAATTTAAGAGGTTTGTATGGAACAGTTTGGAGCAGTTTTGGATGGAACTGTGCACGCACGCTGCGTTTGAACGCTGTGTGAGGCTCGAGATTGGTGAGCTTTCACCTATCAAGAATTGCAAGTTTGAGAAACAATCCATAGGGTAGAAATTAAGCATCGTCTGATGGTTAACGCCTGTCAAAGCGAAGGAAATAGCAATGGAAAAGTCAAAGATTAATTAACTTAAGGTTATAGACTGTTAGTGCTACTGTTCTAGTAGGCACTTACATATCACAATGAATTCGGACTTTTCATCCCAATGAACACGTCGTCATGTAAAGATGTAATTTTGTTTCCAGAAATATCACTACAAACGAGATGCAAAAAGAATAAAGTCATTATAGTAGATTTCGCTGTCTTAGGAATAGTAATAACAGAAATTATAATAATGATGATGATGATGATGATGATGATGATGACGTTGATGATGATGATGATGTTGATAAAAACGTTACCGCACGTTTTGGATAATGTCATCATTAAAACGTGGTTGTTTAAGCTAATCCAGGATAAGCGTACGTTTTTTCATTAGTTAAAATTTTCAGGAAAGTTTTCTGATTAGATTTTCTGGCCTCCAGTTTTGACGTCCACTTATCTTAAACTCTAAAAAGGGCGATAAAATCACTTTTATGCAAGAGAAGTTGAATACTGGATCAGCTTTTATTTCCTGGGCTGGCTGATTTGACATACATCAAATGAAATTGTTACGCACTTACAATTTGTGTAGTTTAGTGAGGTTCTTAAATATTCCTTCAGGTAGAAATGTGATGGCGTTGGAAGAAACATTCCTATAGAAATGAACGAAGACATAACTAAAATGAATAAAAACAATTAAATGTTAAAACTATTACTGCTTAAGAAACCAAAAGAACCTATACATATTTAAAAGTATTCCACTTGTACTCGTTTTATGGTTAATGCTTTTAAAAACAAACGTTTATCAAATGAAGTTATGTCGTTAGGGTATAGTTTAAATGTTATAATTATAATTAAAATCATCAACATCATCATAAAAAACAATACATAATTTAAATAAAGAACCTTCCCAGAATCGTTTGCAACTGAAAAATATTGAATGTCAAATACCTTTGTTTAATTTTGATTCCAAGCAGGATACAACACCACAAAAAAGTTACCCTTAACATAAAATACCTCTGGTACAAAACTTTAAGTGATCACATAATTAATTAATCACGTGAACAAACACAGAAGTGTTTTTGCCTTACTGCGACAAAAATAGTAAGTCACTTCAATAGCTGTTTTATCATTTAAAGGATAGTGGTCATGCATATGCCATTTTGAAATGGCCAGCTTACATCTTGCGTTTAAATATCAAGGCGGCGTAGAGAAACAGAAATTTGCCTGTTGGTAGATGTTTTTGTAAGGTTGCCATTTATATTAGTCTTATTTCTTATCGGTAACATGATCAGAACGTACGGAATGTACGTAAATAAAGATTCTTTTTCACCCACGTTGTAGCCTGATTTTGGACTATATTTTTATTAAAAAACAGTTACTACTTTTTCTAAAGACAACATGGAAGTGGAAGGTACAGTTATGGTTTGACATGGCGTTGATAGTTTCTCTTTATATGCACTGCTTCATAGATTAAATTTTCCGAATCGTAAGGGCCTGGGGCTCGTTTCTCAAAAGCCCCGAAAACTTTTCAGGCTCGTAAAACCGATTTAAATGATTTGTATTTTTAAGACAGAGAAGTATTTAGGCTTGAAACTTTGTATGAACAAAACCTTTGTTTATATGAAAAATATAACGGAATAAAACAGCTCTGTAATAATAAGGTTTGAGATTTTGTTATGGCCTGTCGGGTGCGAAAAATTTTCGGGAATTCCGATAAACGGGCCCCTGGAGAGAAGTCCGGGAGATTGGGACGAAGCTCAGCTCGTACGGTTGGTGCGGCTAAAGGCGCGGCTACACAGCCACGTGAGACGATCGGCTTATATGTTGAAATACCTCTCGCTCATTATTGGTCCTGCTAAGAAACGTAACACTCTGTTGAACACATAAACCAAACTGGAGTTTGTCAATAAAGATGTGACTATTGTTCATCGTGGTGTAAGATAGGAATGAACGTTTATTCGTTTGTCCCATGTAGATTCGCTTTGCGCCAGTAAGGGATGAACTCTGCGTTTACTCGAAGGTTAATTTGAATCATACAGCCAGCTAAAGCGAGCACATGGAACAGACAAAGTTCGAGCGCATGCGCGCCAATAGAAACCGCTGTGTATAATAAATGACGTAGTGGCGTGGTTGGCTCTTGACTGTCTTTCTGTGGCCTAGCGGGCAAGCACAGAAGTAAACTGAATGTACATGCAAAACAACTGACTATGTAAAGTAACATACATGGTCTGAACTAGAACAACTACAACAATGTAAGATGTGCCTTCTGAACATAACTAACATACGTACAACGGGTGCAGTCTCTTGTCCCTAAGACTTGTCCATCTAAATAAAACAACTAAAATAACAGTACGAGTATAAGGTATAGGGACACAGTCAGTGTTACTCTAAGACCCAGTCTGGATTGTGCCAAAACGGCCAGGCCTTCTCGGGGGAATGGCAACAGCAGATTCAGGTGGTTGTGGAGGTGCAGCAAAAGTAACTGGAGACGGGTCTGGAATGCAGGTTGCTGGGACAATGTCTGTAGGAACTGGAGGAAGTTCCTGGACAAATATAACATAATGCACAGGTTCTGGAACCGCGGGTTTGTTGTAGGCTGGAGGCGCAGTAACCACTTGAAAAGGTGTGGGAACAGCAGAGCGTTTTGTTGGTGGCATGACAGGGTCGTTGCCCTCATCAGAGTCTGAAGCAGAGGGATTGTCAAGGCCACGGATGAGACCCTGTGGTGACGGAACAAGAACTGTAGGGGTCACGGGATAACAATCGAACATAGGCACAATGTATACTTTGCTGCGAAACTGGGAGGTGGTGAACTTCCGGAGCTCACATGAAAGTTCCTCACTGACGCTGACCACGAGGTATTTCTCACGAGCTGTTAGTTTGTCTTTGTCACCCTTCAAGAAGACTAAGTCACTAACAGAGAAAGCAGCCGAGGGTAATCCGGTGCGGCCACGCGCTTTAGATTTTGCACTAGCTAGGTGTGTGGTTCTGCTGGCGGGAAAAATGCTGACTAAGGATGATTTTACGGTCAACTATGGGTAACTGCTGGCCAGTTAGCTGGTCATGTTGAGTCAGACCTCGCGGGCCCAAAGGCCATCACGTCGGATGCGGGAGTTCGTGTTAGCAGTGGCTAGTGCGAGTGTCACGTCAGACACAGGTCCTCCCTCGGGAGACAAGTTGAAGAGTTCCAAACTGAGCTCCTCAATGGCACGTTCAGCTACAGTATTCTTATTTGGATTCTTGACCCGGCCGATCTCCAAGGAGATTCCTTGGGAGAGGAGGATTGGGTCGTTGGCAAGAGCACAAAAACCAGGAGCAGGATCAACACGGACAGTTGTACTGCCATCCTGTAAGGAACGCAGCTGGGAACATAGGACTATGATGGCATTGCGGAGATCCTCTTGTTTCTCGCTCTTGATAAGGGTGGTCAAAGTGTACGAGGAGACAGTTTCTCGTAGAACAAGGATCAATTGTCGGTGACGTCGTGCAAAATCAGCAGCAAATGAAACGCCAATGGACCGAGGAGCTTCTTTACATGACTGGGGCTGGAAGTGTTTGGGGATTGACTTTAAGGACTGACAGGTGTGACAGGAGGAAGATACAAGATCGATGGCCTTGTCAACATCTAGGGCGAAGAAGTATCTGGTGAAGAGACGCTTGGTTTGGTACTTTGAAGGGTGAGAAAAGTGGATGTGAAGGGAGGTTAATAGGCCGTCCAGGACAGAGCGGGGAACAAATAGTCGCTCACGAGGAGGTTGGAATGGTTGATGGTCTCGCACAACGAGAAGGCCGTCAGCAGCAATTACGACGTCCTTAAGGTAGCGTTTCACATCAATAATGTTGGTGGCCTTCTTGGAGGGTCGGGTACCTTGGCTAAGGTGAGAGTGTGTCCTCCGGAGGTGATGACATTCCAGCTGGGTAGCCTGCCAAGCAGCACGGCTTGTAAAGGGCATCTTGACAGAGCCTTGGAGGACATCGCTAACGGAAAGGCTGCCAATAACGGAAACATCGAGCTCGAAAATGAATTTGCAGATTTGACAACTAGAATCCAAACATTCTTTGGGGTGTCGGCTTGCATAATCAGAGGGTAGGTTCTCAACACCAGCAATATGACGTAAGTGGACAGAATAGCGGCTTAGCGTTGACATGAAGGCGGTTACCCGGGAACTAGCGGAGAATTCACCTCTCTGGAGCTTTTTCGTAAGCTTGAACACGAGGTCGGCTGTCGGTGAGTATCTCAGTGGAGTGGGGCGATTGAATGATACAGGGGGCAAAATGTCTAATTGAAGCCCCAATACCCAAGGATCGAATCCCACCGCTGCCACCACACCAGTGAGGAATAAACTCTGCGTTTACTCAAGGGTTAATTTGAATCATACAGCCAGCTAAAGCGAGCACATGGAACAGACAAAGTTCGAGCGCATGCGCGCCCATAGAAACCGCTGTGTATAATAAATGACGTAGTGGCGTTGAGATGTTGATCGCGATGTTTCGGCTGCAATAGTGCTAGTCTTCATCAGGCGATGAGGTCGATTGTTAACTCGTTGGGTTGTCTACAAGTTTCCCTGTGAATGCGGCAAAGTATATATAGGGATCCGGAAAACAGGGAGAACGTTGCAAGACAGGATAAAAGATCATTACAGTGACATATGGCTTGCTCGTACACAAGCCTCCCTAAATTTGGAGCATACAAATGAAACGGGGCATTTTCCTTTACGTAATTAAATCACGTTTATCGATCGTTACCCTCGTGACCCGATACATACGCAGGGTCGAAGAGGCTATCAAAATAAGACTTCATCCTAATAACATCAATAGAGACAGCTGAATGAAAATTCCTAAAGCATGGATAGCTACGATCACAAAACACAACAGCCGTTCAACTACAATGCCGGCCTATGAGGGAACAACATCTATGAGTCGGAATAATAATGAGACTCGAAATGCACCAATAGCAGCGAACCAACGTGCCTAAATAGCGACGCGTAAACAATCGACCTCATGGCCTGATGAAGACTAGCAGTATTACGGTCGAAACGTCACATTCAACATCTCAAAGCGATTCTCTCGTGAGACAAGCGAATAAACGTTCATTCCTAAACTGGGGTTTTTAGTCTTAAAATATTTTTTTATTACTTACAGCCTCCGTAGATTTTTCAACGGGGCAAACACTCCGTCTGGTAATAATGAAATTTTATTTCCTGAAATATCTCTGTGAATAAGTTAAACGAAGATAACAGATTTATTGTTGGTGTTGCAAACTCTTCGTTTTGTGCAGAAACTTGTCACATGACCTTGTGTCCCCTGGGGGACAAAACATAATAACCTTAGATTTATATACCATAAAAAACGTGCTTTTTACAAATTCCTCGTCACTTTGCTTTGATGAAGGCTCAAGTTTTAGCAGAAACTTTGGGACTTTTTACGAAATTTCACGGACATTTTCAAACTTTTTTAACCAGAGTAACGTTATAATTTTCAATCATGTCTATTACTCTCTCCACCTCAACTGCCCCATATTTGTGACAGCTTTCTTGACCAAATACTCACTTCTTTTAATGGTGATATCAGCTTAAACTTTTGCTTAAAAGAGTAAAAGATCGGAAGTGTAAAAAAGATCTAAACAGTCCGAAAAGTTGGACGATATTACGCCGAAACATCGAGAAAATGCATGCCATTCGTTATTTCCACTGGGAGCCAAAGCAGATCAATAACAAGTCTAATAATACACTTGAAAACTGTAAATAGGATTCTTTTGTTTTTGTTTTCAAAATGAAAATTGCCTAAATGGCAGAGTCAAACAGTGGTCCCTTTTATGTAGAAATGACACCAATTTTATGGACAAGACCTTGATAACTGGATGTTTATAATGCTCGTAAAGTATATTTAACTTACAGGTGATAAAGATTGGTCAAGGCGTTAAACAAACTGTACGATAGAGATGAAATGTCGTTTCTGGATAAAAACCTGAAATAAAATGAAAATGAGGAGCGCGAATGCAAAGGCAAGTGGGTGAAACAAAGAGCGTATGGAGTTTTGGGTGAGGAAAAGTTGTTGTTAGGTTTGTAGAGGAGAAGATTTATGGAGATAGAGATGGCGAAGGTGAGGTTTTTGTTATGGTTAGGTTGGGGTGGGGACACACAGCGGTAAACGCAGCGCGCGTGCGCAGTTCCTGCACAATTCCCGCCAAAATTCTCCATACAAAGTCTTAAATTTTCCAAAAAAATCGCTTTAAAGCCAAAAGTTAACGCCGTCCCTGGAAAGTTAAGGTTTATTCGCCTCTTATGGATTGGAAATTTGATAGTTCATCTCCACTGAGTTTCCCAGCTTGAATTGTTCTTTCACCGTACTATTTCTTTAACAATTTCTTTCAAAAGTTTGCCCACTTTCGAGTCAAAAGTTCAAGGTGGCGAAGACCGGATGTGACGTCAACTTTTGCGTTTGACCGCTGTGAAGGGTGAGGAAGGGGTAATGAGAAATGATGACAATGTAGATGAAGAGGAGATGACCATGAAGACAAGGGCGAAGTAAGGATAAAGCGAGGATGATGTCGCGGGGCGACGGTGCAACACCACTATTACTGGTTTGTTGAAACACAACTTTACTCCAAAACTTGAGTTTTTTGTGACATTTTACAACGAACCTAGAAACACACACAACTCGCACCCCACTTGGTTCACGCAACCCATAGCAACGTAACGGCAGTTAACTAAACAACGGAAATAAATAAAAGGAAGTTCGAAAAGCGTGAGGCACATCCCCGACCCTTGTCGAGACACAATGTTGAGACCATTACAGTTCTAGACTAACGTTAAACACAGTTTTGTTATAAGTCTCTTGTACACTCCGGTCTGAATACGCACTGTAACTGCTCCAACCATCTCGCACCGTCCACGATCGTTTAACACGATTTTAACCAATGGCCATTCACCTCCCAGCTGGTTCGGTTCAGCAACTAGTGCAACATCTCCTTCTTTGAGATTTTGCTTCTTGTTTTTCCACTTCTTCCTTTCTCTCATGCTAGGTAGGTACTCTTTACTTGTTTTTTTTGCTGGGATGCCCCCGCCCATCGTTTCTTCTTCTCATCTCGTTATCTTTCCCACAGGGTGCTTTGTCTTTATTCTCTGGTCACAGCTCTTCTACTTCATACATGATGTTTGACACATCATTTTTAGCGATGGTCCACGCTGAGTTCTACATGACATCATCAGCAGGATTGCTCTCTGTGGGGACATATTTTTAATTCAATGTGCTCACCCATAGTATGGCTAAAGGTTGGTCATGATTGAATGAATCTCGAATACCCGGTTGCCAACGAATACTTTGTAAGTAGAGCTCGTCTGGTGAATCCAATGATAATAATATTAATAATACAGTAGAACCCCGGTTACTGGAACTCAGATAACTCGAACAACCCCGTTAACTCGAACTTAGTTCTATTTCCCTTGGAGTTGAACCCACTTTTCAGTCATTTTTACTCGGTTAACTCGAACTCGGATAACTCGAAAACCCCCGCTAACTCGAACTAAATTTCGTTTCCCTTGATCAAAATTTCGGTCAAATTTACCCCGATAACACAAATTGTGGTTCTTGCAGCTCGCCACGTACGCCCATTGATATCCCATAAGCCCTTCTTGTCGTGTAATCCGTTTATTATATCTCTGAGATAGTACGCCTTGCTTGGTTGCAAGGATATAAACTAAATAATACTACAGCAATTTGATTTTAATTAAAGCAACGAATAGATCACGTATCTGACAGTCATTTTCCACTCTTATCACAAAAATGTATGATCGTGTGAGAGTTTCTGACGAGATAAGTTTAATTTACACTGTTCTCTGTACTAAAGTGCTGAAAAATCGATAAACTATCAATTATTAACTTGGCAAATTGAATATTTAATCGACCCCGATAACTCGAAACCCCGCTAACTCGAATTATTTTTCGTTTCCCTTCATAGTTCGAGTTACCGGGGTTTCACTGTATATTAAATTGACAACTCCCCCAATGGGGCGTTTCAGGGCCAATGTGAAACACGTAGTGTAAATAAACATAACAGCCAACTGGCAGGAGGCAGACCAGTTGGCTATTTACAAACGCAGCCAAGGAGATGAACTTGGGGCTACCAAGAACAACACCAGCTAGTGGTCAGAACAAGACTTCAACCCGCGACGTCCGGCGCTCTAACCACTCGGCTACGCTTATTCCTTAATGTAGGACTGTGGTTGAGTCACTTCAGAAGGTTATCTTTTCTATCTTTGTCATCATCTCTGCTACAGTGTTTCAGCTAAACGCAATGCTGCGAGTGCTCCCATGAGCTCACGCCTGCATATAGACTGTGCCTTCAAAGATGCCACTCGTTGAAACTCGTCCCTTTCCGGCAACAATACTGTACTCCCCGCGTCATCACTCCTTCATGACTCCTTTAGTTTAGGTGTTGATACTCATATTTGATAGTTGTCCACCTCAGCTTCTGATCCGGACCATTCAGGTTAGGAATTGTTTTCACATCTCGCAAGAAATACCCTATGTTCCCTTCGCCGACTCGCGCAACACTGCAATTCTTAATGTGATGGGAAGTAAAAACTTTCTGCGCATTTCCTCCTTGTATTTCAAGATCTGCCTCCTTGCCCTGAATCCCAAGCATTACAGCGCGAGTCACGCAATGTCATCACTTGTTGCTTCCCTGTTTCCCCCAAAAACGACTACAGGAAGTACTTCAACTGATGCACGACCACCAGTCTCAAGACATACGTACGCTAATTGATGGCGCTTGACTTGCGGTTCCAGGGGCTGATTTGGTGGCGGGCTTATGTCCTCCTGGAAAGAGGGCGCTATCTCAGATTCACGGTTTGCTTTCGCACGTTCAATAAGTTTCCAGTCAACTTTATGTACAAGGGTATGATTGCGCACATCACAGATGCGAGCTTTGCAAGTTTTCTTACTATAGCATTTACTCAGACGATAACCAGGTAAGAGGCAGCAAAAGCAGAGCTTGTGTCTCTCCACAACTTTCTCTTTCTCAATTGTCGACCTTCCCTCAAACTTTGTACCTCTCATAAAGCATGATTAGTCGACTTATGAATTGGGTAATTTGTTGCGTGAGGATTTTCCTGTGGTCCCTGCAGACACCCAGGTGTAGTTTTGTCAGCGGTCTTAAGCCTGTCACATTTAAATAGGCCTGTAAGCTTCTACTCTTTCTTCACCGACATCAATCACAGTTTGAACTCAGAAATTTTCGCCTCTTGTTTCAGCCAACTTGTAAACTAACCCCAGGTCAATTATTTTAGTTTCCCTTCGAAAAATTCGCCCCATCTACCGCAAAGGCATGCAGGACGTTTGGCACCACATTCTTCGGGGATTTGTGAGTTAAGCTCATGAACACACTTGTGTTCCTTGAAAACGCCTATCAGCTCAGAATCTCCCCACTATGTTATTCACCCATGACTGAAAATTGGTTAAAGCGGCTTCTTTGCGGCTTACAGAACCGTATCCACACGACCAAAACGCTTCTTGAACGCAGTCCACGCGGTGCATCGTAATCCTTCCCACTATCAACCTCCACTGCCGCGTTAAATGTTAAACTTTAATTGTTTGCCGTTGAATTTCTGCACGCTTGGTTTCACGATTCTGAAAAAGGCTGGTAGGATTATCTCAAATATTTTATCAACATACGCTTTACGCTCGGGTTCTCTTGAGCACTCGTTTTCAAATCAGGTTGACCAGAGATTCACTTGAAACATCTTTGCGGGGCTCATCTAATTCATATCTCCCTAGTCCAGGTTTGGCAAGGTTAGTTGGCACGATAGGAGGTTTCATCAATAACACCATTTTCAGCATTGTTCTTGTCTAAGCGTGAGACCCGGCCGCTCACATTATCAGCAGGCAATTCATCTAACTCTTTAAAGCAGTTTTCAATTGAGTATCGTAAAACTAAAACCAAAGTAATTACTCTGGCCAATTAAGGACACAGAACCAATCAAAACTCGCAGCAGATACATGTAGCTGGCACGAAGCGCGGGAAAACGTGCGCGAGCGAGTCACGATTGGTTTTGGTTTTACTTCTGATTAGCTGAGAGCGTGGTGCGAGATTTCTAAACCAATCTTTAAGTGTAGTAATGCAAAACCAAAGCAAACGCAATTTACTTTCGACACTCAAGTGAAAACCACCCTATCAGCTTTATTCGACTTACCTTTATCCTGGGCAATGTCATCTTCAAACTTGTATTCCAGACTTAATTCCTCGGCTTTCTTTTTCAGCTCTAGAATCTTTGCACATCATTGTTGCTCGGTTTTGAACACTCTGCCAATTTCATCTGCAACGTTTTGCTCAGCTTTTCTAAGCTCAAGAGCTTACTTTTCGACTTCCATTTTCTTTCTTAGACTGTAAAGCTTGCTTGACTTGGATAAAGTCGATTCGTTCGACGTTAAAGGTCGCGGGGTTTCGTCTCTCCGTTAACTCATTTTGGCAATTCACAGTTCTTGACAGTTCTTATTCACCTCACACAACTATGCACAGCTCACTGATTCATTCGCAGCCTGACGAATCCTCGATCAAAATCCTCGCATATCCCATGGCTCATGTGGCCCATAGCAACGTTACGCCACTTAACTTAACAACAACGGAATTTAAAAAAAGGAAGTTCGGAAAGCGGGAGGCACATATAAGAATAAAAATGAGAGTGATGACGGCAACGGCAACGAAAATGAGGAGGAAATTTTCAAAATAAACAGAATAGCTTATTTTTTTAATCAAAGCGTGATGCACACAATAATGTTTAGTCTAGTATGATGGACGTTTGTTTCTGTTATTCAATCAGTACTAAGCATTACGTCAAGAATTCCCTCAAAAATCAGGAAACATTATCGTTTGTGAAAAGATATTCTTTTTTTTTAGTCCTCACTAAAACTTTTATTAAGAAGGGAAACAAGAAATAACAGCCCTGCCGTATCCAAATAGAGATCAATAGAATGCCTCCCAGAATATCAGCTCCTACATGTTAGAGGTAAACACTACATGTTATTAAACACTACATGTTATTAAACACTACATGTTATTAAACACTCCTACGGGTAGTGAGGTTATGACATTTGAAGATAATTTTCTGTATAAACAATTCAAATATGCATAAATGCTTGTTTTAAAGGCATTTGACAGCAAATTATATTGAGCAGGTAACCTACAACAAACAACCATATCGCATCCAAATAAAATGCCTCCCAGAATATCAGCTCCCATATTTTCATTCAGTAAGCCTAGTACTTGCAGCGTTTTACTTACAGAAATTTAAGAGATTTCAGGTTATTGAACAAATCTACGGGTAGCGATTTTATGGCATTTGCAGATAAATCACTGTAACAAGCATTCAAAAATGCATTAACGCTTATTTTAAAGGCTTAAGACTGCAACTTTTTGCTGAAAAGGAAAGCAAGAAAATCACATCCTCTCAGCATCTAAATGGACTTCCTGCTAAAAATATTAGATCCTGCATTTTCCTTAAGTAAACATGTTACTTGCGGTGTGTAGAAGTACAATTAACTTACAGCCACCATAGATTCTCCAAGTTATTGAACAATCCTACGGGCAGCGAGTTTATGGCATTTGAATCTAAATCACTGTAAAGCATTAAAAAAATGCATTTATGATTATTTTAATTAAACTTTTATTAACACTTGTGCGCTGATGTTGTATCTTTTATCCGAAAGAAGTTTGAAACTTCTGAGAAGGTTTTAACTCTAGGATGCTAAAAAGTTCGCTAGGATTATATTCATGACATCTTGAGGCGGTAACTGAACTCTCACGATTCTGGTGTAGCCATGATAATGGAGTTTGTACATCTAGACTGAACAAAAAATTAGATTCTCAGGATACTTTCTAAGTGAGAACTAGTACCACTTTGTTTTATATTTTATATTTCTTTATTAATTTCATAGAAATATATCGATTTTCATGAGAAAATCCAGAGGTGAAAGATTAAAAATGTAGAATTTATAACAAGATTTAATGTCATTATCAACACATTGTTCTCTCGTCTTTTACATGTACTAAAGTAAAGAATATGACTACAAGGTGTCTTAAAGGGTTAAATTAGTATATTATTTATGAATACAGTGAACTTAGCTGTTTTGATTGTTTCGCTAATAAGGTGTGTAACCACAGGTAGACAATCCTCTGCGTTGGCCGCGAGACGCGCTATTTGATCTCACACGTTCACTGTATTTTTTTAACGATTGACCTTGGCTTGATTCAACTGATTGCTAGAAATGCTCCATAAAATACTGAATTTTGCATCTTTTGATCCCAAACTTTGATCTACTGTGCGTGACTGACTGACTTATTCCTTTAGGCTCCTGGTGGAGCAAAGGGCGTCAACAATGCTTCGCCACCGAACTCTATTTGTTCCCGCCTTCTCTGCTGCGTTCCAGCTGATGTTAGCTTTCTTTAACTCCTTCTCAGTTGATCTTCTCCAGGTCTTAGCAGGACTTCCCACCTTTCTTTTACCCTGCGGATTCCACTTTAAGGCCTGCTTGGTGGTATCAGTTCCTGGTTTCTTAGTGTGTGGCCGATCCAAGCCCATTTCCTTCTTGCTATCTCAGTTGGTATGTGCTCTTGCCCTGTCCTGCTCCAAAGTTCTTTGTTACTGATCTTTTCTGGCCAGTGAATCTTGAGGATCTTTCTGAGGCACTTGTTGACAAAGCTTTGTAGCTTATTTGATAGAGCTTGTGTCACTTTCTAGGTCTCTGATGTCTCTAATGTAGCTTTTACATTAGTAGTGAAAATGCGCAACTTGGTTTTGGTGGAAATCGAGGAGGCATTCCAGACTGGTCTAAGCATGTTGAATGCTAGTCTCGCTTTACCATTCTGCACTTCACATCCTCCTCAGTTCCTCCAGTGCTTGATGTCTCGATAATAAACTTCGGCTCTTCCAGATCCTCGCCTTCACTTTTTTTCCCGCGCTTTTTTGGTTCGCATCACTTTGGTTTTCTCTTTGCTCACCCTGAGGCCGGTTGTCTCTGCAATCTGTGCCAGGTTGTTGGTTTTGGCTTGCATATGTTGAAGTTTTTGTGAAAGAAGGCATATGTGACCCTCCACTGGAAAACAGTGACAAAGGTGATAGCACGCTCACAACACGCTAATACAGCACGCTTAGCGTGTCTTGTGACACAGTTATGCACATATTTAATCACTACAACAATGCAGGACACGCAAGCCTTGTTTCGCACGCTAAACCTTTTGTTTTGATAAGTGTGCTCGAAGTCACGCTTAGCGTGCGATTAGAAGACACGCTTAGTATGCGACTCAAAGTCACGCTTAGCGTGCGACTCGAAGTCACGCTTAGCGTGCGATTTAACACGCGAACACTCGAGAACACGCTAGGGTTATGACTGAAACAACAGTCATTCAGTACAGATCATGTTCGGCAAACTACGCACACGAGGAAAAAACGCAAAAATTAAAGCTATTATCTACCGTTTTCCGGCTTTTCCGAATCAAACTAACCGTCAGTGTTATATCACAACTATGAAAATGAGCGTAAAAAAATATTCCTCCTTACTTTAACTTTGTCTGGAAGAAAAAAGAAAACTTTTTACAAATGCCCATTAAGTTTAAACTTCTAGTATCTCTCTTAATTTGCTCAGGCAACAAAAGATCCCCCTGTATGAAAAATAATAAAAGTTTAGACGTCAACACAATACTATTGAATTAAAATAGCGCAAGACGACTCAGGCGACTCTAGCTGATCCACTGACAATTACATGTGTTAACATCAAAAATAAGACAATGTATGAACGACTGCGTAAACAGTATTCAAGTCGTTCACCTGTCTCAGAACGCGTCGAAATCCAGCTTAGGGCCCCAATCGCGCGCGCTGATACATGGCTCAGTTGCTCTTTTGATTCTCTTAAAGTTTTCCTACGAAGAGAAAAGCCGCGAAATAGGAATCGAATCCAGCCGCGATAAAAAATGGCGTCGCTAACTAATTAAAACATAGCGAAAAGCAATAAAAGACTGAACAAGAGAATGAATCCTAGAAACTGGATGAAGCTTTTGCTGAACTATACACAGTGAAGCTTTCTGGATGTTCTCGAGAATTGAAATCGTGACATAACCCCTTTTAGCATAAGTTGTTTCCTTATTTTCGTTCGCGAGGAAGTAGGTTAGAACAACACGATCTTCTTTATAAAGTAGATTGGACACGCTTTTAGTGCTCGCTCGCACGCCTAGTGTGTTGTGCTGAACACACTAGGTCAGCACAACACACTAGGCGTGCGAGCACAACACACTAGGCGTGGGCGAGCACCCAGTGTGCTCGACACGCTTTTTTGTTCGGCTACGCACGCTTTATTGTGTTTAGTGTGTCCTGTAAAACAAAGGCTTTACTAATAAGGCAAGTTTCAGAACACGCTTTAAGCGTGCTAAAATCGAAATCTATTGTTTTAGAGTGGAAGCGTGTTGTGAGCGTGCTATCACCTTTGTCCCTGTTTTCCCGTGGAGGGTCACATATATCGTCTGCATAATCCAAGTCATGGAGTTGAGTTGTTAGTGTCCATTGGATTCCTGTCTTACCCTGATCTTCCACCTCTCTCATTATCCAATCGACAACCATGGTGAAGATCATCGGAGACGGCAAACAGCCTTGACGAACTCCTGTACTCATTTCGAAAGATTCTGTCAGCTTTCCGTTGTGAATGACTTGACAAGATGACGACTCGCATAGGTCCTGTATCAGCTTGATGAACTCCATGAGTTGCCAGATGATGTTCCTATCAACACTGTCAAAAGCCTTTTCGAAGTCGATGAAATTCATGTATAATGGAGTCTGCCATTCATTGGATTGTTCGATGATTATCCTTAGAGTGGCAATGTGGTCAGTGCAGGATTTATCTTTCCTAAACCCTGCCTGATTACATCGCAGTTGTTTGTCCATGGCATCTTTAAGCCTTTCAAGGATAATGCAGCAGAATACCTTGCTTGGGATGGAGAGAAGCATAATTCCACGCCAGTTGTTGCAGAGTCCAAGATCTCCCTTTTTGGGCAGCTTCACCAGATATCATAACCATTCTTCCATTCTGTTTGAACTTTCTCTGCTTCCCAGATCTTAAGGAAAAGTGGATGTTGCATTTCTGCTGTGCTGTTAGTATTGATTTTGAGTGCTTCTGGCGGAGTCCCGTCTGGTCCTGCTGTCTTCCCATTCTTCAGTTGTTTCAGAGCTCTAACAATCTCTGCTTTAGATGGTGGATGGATGCTAACAGTTAGAAGGGGTCCATTTGTTTCAATAAAGTCTGACGTAACAGAAGGAGGTGGTCTACTTAAGATGTCATGGAAATGTTCTGCCCATCTCGCCCTTTGCTCTGGCTCTGTGGAGATGGTCCCGCCTTCCCTGTTCTTAACTGGCCTTGTCTGATTACTTTTCTTTCCTGACATCGTTCTAGTTATTTCGTATAACCTTTTCATGTTATGTTGCTCTGCTGCAGTCTCAGCTTCAGTTGCGAGAGTGAAGAATTCTTTCTTGTCCTTTTTTGCACTCTTCCTTATCTCCTTGTTTAATGTCCAATACCGTGATGTTAAGTCCCTTTATGTGGCCTGCTCTTTGCATCCATTGATCTCCTCCTTAACACCTTTCCTCTGCAGGATCAGAGACCAAGTTTCGTTGGACAGCCATTCCTTTCGGATACTCGCCCTTCTACCTAGGACTTCATCGCATGACTCTTGCCACGTCTTTTTCAGTCCTGCCCAGTGATTGTTGATATCGTCATCCACAAATTCAAGGGCGGAGAACTTGTTCTTTACTGTGCAATTGAACATCTTCGCTGTTTCACTGCAACTGAGATTGAGGATGTTGTATTTACAGTGAGGTCTAGCTGAAGAGTCGCGGTATGCCCTAAGTTTCACCTTAAAGGTCCCCAGTAGAAGATGATGGTCAGAGGCAATGTCTGCCCCTCTCTTTACTCCCACGTCCAACAAACTCGATGTCCATTTCCTGGCAATTGTAATATGGTCTATCTGATTTGCCGTTCGACCATCGGGAGATATCCATGTCGCTTTATGAATGACTCTGTGGGGAAAAATGCTTCCACCAATAACTAGGTCATCGAAAGCACAAAAATCGGTAAACCGTTTTCCATTTTCGCTCATGGAGCCCAACCCATGGCAACCCATGACCCTCTCCTTGCCGGTGTTGTCAGGACCTATCTTGGCGTTGAAGTCGCCCAAAAGAATTTTGATGTCTCGTCTTGGTATGTGATCTAGAACACCTTGGAGACTATTATAAAATTCTTCTACTGTGCGCATCTACTGTGCGTAAGCCAGATAAATAAAGTTGGCTAACCTTTTATCGTTTGTCTGATCTTTATTGTTTTTATGGAGTTTTAAGGCCGTTAACTCCTTACTAGCCGTCTGCTGACAGCGGCCCCAACAAACACCACACCCCCCCCCCCACCCCCCCCCCCCTAAAAATCAAAAAATCAAAGGTTAGTGAACTTTATTTATCTGGTTACAGTAGATCAAAGTTTGGGATCAAAAGATGCAAAATTCAGTATTTTATGGAGCATTTTTTGCGATCAGTTAAATTAGGCCGAGGACAATCGTTACAAAATTACAATGAACGTATGGGATCTAATAGCGCATACCGTGACACTTATTAGGTCAGGCGGCCTCAAGCACAGAGGTTTGTCTGCCTGTGGTGTTACTTTACAGGTTTTGGAATTCATTATGTCAGAGTTTTGACGTATGACTAAAATAACTTTTAGACGTATGTGAACATCTGTGAATTGGAGATGCTTTATTTTACTTACAGTTTTTCCAGCTTTGTGAGGTTGGAAAATATTCCCTCAGGAAGAGACGTTATAGCATTCAATGATAAATCCCTGTATGTGCAAAAAAGATTTACAATTTCACAGCGACACAATGTGTAGCAAGAAAAATCGGATTCAAATATTGGATTCTTTGTAAACGTATTTCCTTTATTAGAACGAGGCGCATGACTTAAAAAGGGTTGTGTCGTATTTCGAAATGCTTCATTTCACTTACAGTCGTGTTAGAGCTGTCAGGTTGTTAAAAGTTTCTTCAGGAAGGGACGCAATAGCATTAGAAGATAAATATCTGTAAAAGACCCCAGATATGTAATTAATTAATCATTAAGCAATAGAGGACTTTTTGCCGTGTTTACAGAGCCTCATATAAACACGAAAGGGGTTGAAAGAATACGAGACAGTTATGCAAACCCGAGACGCACTTGAGGGTTTGCATAACTTTTGAGGATTCTCCCAACCACCCGAGTGTTTAGATGAGGCTATGTAAACACGGAAAAAAGTCCTCTATTGCTTTAATAAAATATTTCTCAAAAATTAATCGACAAATAAAAAGGATTTGGTTTATTTACTTCTTGATTAAATTTTTTTCTCAAAACGTGCATTTCACAACACATGAACCAATCAAAATTCATGTTATACGAGTTCAAGTAAAATTTGTTGCAAGCACCGCCGTGACGATGAAAGCAATTCCACATAAATCTGGCAGAAAAATAGAAAATTTGGCATAAACTAAAAGAAATGCTAAAAAGTACGGCTCTGTAAGGAAAGAACTTCAAGATGAGGAATTTATTTCACTAATTCCTGTACCTGTCAAAAAACTGTCAAAATTGATGACCTTTGACCTAGTTTATTTTCTCATGTGATATTTACAACTGAGAAGAAAGACATACCTCTTTTGAAAGCTTAGAAACAGGCTTTGAAATTTTTTCCGAAACAACCCATAATAGTTTTGAATATATTAATTTAATTAGCATACATTAGCATAAATATGCCAAATATTTTGGACAAAAAGCAACAAGCTTCACAGATGTTTAAGGTTATAAGAAAAAGTTTTAAGCAAAAATGTTCCTTATTATTAAAATATGAAATATAAAAAAATGATATATTGAATTTACTACAGTTCATCTAAGTTAATGTTTAACTTAATTTGCATAAATAAGCAAAAAAATTTTTTGGCCAAGAAGCGTGAAGGAATTTCGAATATTTTTTTTTACCTCTGTTGTCCCAAAAACCATTTCCTCAAAATATGACCATCTCCTTATACTCTTAGATAAATTCAGTCATTTATTCCAAGCAGCAAACAAGGTTTCGAAAGCAGAAAGCAAATTTAAATGACATTTCATTGCGTGTCAAGTGCCCGCGCTGACTTTGAACGCTAATAACTTTTTCAATTTTCAACCAAACGCTGTGATTTGCTTAAATATACTGGAAGTTACGGGGGGGGGGGGGGGGGGACTCTTCCCCCTCCCTCGGTCTCAAAAGATCCACAAACGCCCTATATGAAGAAGGTTAAATTGACACATTTCAAAGTCTCCATTATCTGGATCAGGCAAAGCAATAAATGCATGAAAAATAGAACAGTATTAGAGGAACCAAATTCTAGCACTGGAGCATAGCATAAGTGCCATAAGTGCTCGGTGTTGAGGATTTAATTTGTTATTGTAAAAAGTGAAATGTCTCTGTATCTTTAGGCCTTTTAAGTTCCGGAAAGGCCACAGTGTCTTCCCCAGAGCTTGCAGATTATTTATTTCTCCTTTTTCGAAGATATTTAAATTTACTATCGGCCATATGTCGCCTCGAAATAACTTGAAGATGGCGGACGGTTTCTGCTTGGCCCCACACTCCGCCATCACTCGGCCCAGTACAGGTAGCGACTGGGCCGAGATAACAGTTATATTCTAAATTTGATTTAAATAACATCACGGACGATAAGTAGGTAAATGTCTAATTTTTCGCCAAATTAATTACTTACAGATCAGTTAGTAGATAATGGTGCGCATTTAATAAGTTCTTCAAGTGGCACCATTTTTCCAGAACAGCTAAGTCGATTGACAAATTCTTGACTCCAATGAGATAGATTCGCAAGGACAATCTGAAAGTAATAATAATAGTTTGCATTAAGCAAAAGTATCCAAGATTGCTTTATCGCCAATTTTTGCCTGTTTCACATTGCTTTTGCTTCAAAAATGGATTTCAACGGAAAGAAGCACAATTTGAAGGGAATTATCCTTTTCAATTAACCCTTTCAGTGCTAAATGTCGGGAATAAATTCGTGTCCTATATACACCAAATAGTGGACCCACATAAAATTCTCTCTTCCATATATTATGGAACTACACGTCATTTATAGTCATTTTTCTGCCATAACTGAATTTTGGTACTACGATCCGATTTCCCTACTGTGCTTAAAAGCACTTTTCTACAATGCAGCAAGATTTTGATGAAGATTTCATGGGAAACTGTACAAAATTGTACTTGTCGCTTGCGCATAAGCCAAAATTTGTCTTTTTCTTTTTTTTTTTTGCAAAATCGTTTCCAGTTTTTTCTTGCTGCTTTCTTTTTGGTTTTCTCGGCTTTGTTATTTCCACTCCTTTCACTGTATCCGTCCTTCTTATACCAACAAAAGTGATTGACTTTTTCTCAACAAGCTCTGAAAGGATGCAACCCATACGCAAAATGAAAAGTTCTGTTAAAAGGTCAAACCTAGCTCTATCAGATGCTTATCATCAAAATCTGCTGACTTTCAAATAGCCCTTATGCATGTTTACGTCAGACCGGCTAGTTTCACCACCAAGCCTCGCTTTCGAAGTGCAAACTTGTAAATTTTATCGTGAACGAATTCCCAAAGCAGCAAAGATGAAAAGAATACCCACGTGAAAACTGCGTGAAGGTGGCAGAGGGTTGAGAATAATTCGCGCAAACGAGGCTTGGTGGTGAATTTTGAGCTAATGACGTTATCATGCATAAGGCCTATTGACTGCTCCTCCAAATGTCGACAAAAGTCGACTAAGCACTGTTAGAATTAAATGGTGATGCGCTTTGAACTTTCAGTTCGCGTTCTTATGGATTTTGTACGTTAAGTCCTAATTTTATCCTCAGTCGTTAGCCGACCTTTTTTACCTTAATTTGTGTTTTGCATCCAATCCGTAGCTCGTAGCCCGTTTTTATACTGACCGATACCACGGGATGGCGAACTAGTGCCGCGAAGCGTCAATACTGTTCTTTTATACTCCACGTCACTCTTCCGTCACTTTTCCCGTTGAAATGGATAGAGTTAACATATTGACGCCAGCTTTTCATGTGTCTTTTTCTGTAATTGATCATGAATTTTGTTATACAATTTTCAAAGCGAAACGCGCGAGGTCTGAAACTAGAATGCAAATGAATATAACCGCCACGAGGCTAAAAGAACATCTGCATGTTCTGAGAGAAATAAAAAGAAACCCGAGGCGAAGTTTTCGTTTCATTTAAAGTCTTTTGAATGAATGAATGTTATAGGCTCTTGTATAGCGCATTTACAAAGCTCAGTGCGCTTCACAATTAGAATTATGCGATGAGATCGGACATAAGCATATCTGATTTAGAAAGTATTCTTTGTTTGTCTGAGTCTTGTTTGAATCGTGATGTCACTCGCACAATTCGCTATTAGTTGTGGATTCACCTGAGTAGGGTTGGAGTCGAGTGGACCCGCAAAATGTTATGTCGAAATTTCAATTTCAACCAAAAGATCGAAAAAGAAAGGAAATCAATAAATAAATGCGTATACAAAATGTCTTACCGTTTAAGATAACTAAGAAGTTTCTCACGTTCGTTCCATGTCTGTTAGTGGCTACGCAAGTGTAGTTTCCACCTTCCTTGTATAACTGAATAGTTGCTGTGCTTGTGGTGTTGATCAGAGTTACGGATTTCCTTAGTATTGCTGTGTATAAGGGAGGGGTTCCAGTGGCTGAACACGTGAGTATAAAATTACGATATGATCGCACAACGGAAGCGGGTGATGTTATCTTGGGTAGAGCTTTTAAAATAACAATGAAAAGAGTGATGTTGTTGTACATGCCCATGTTAACATATCAGATTTTATTAAATATGTTCATCGTATCAAAATATCATTTAAGGACGCTCACGCCAACTGTTTATGAGCATCATTACTACGCACGTATTTCACATCGCAAAGTCACGCCCCGTCATGCATGAGCGCGCGCGCTGAGAAAACTTTCAAAACGCATATTTAACAATTATCCAGCGAAATCGCGCGGAATATCGCCTGATACTTAGCCGACGAGGCCGTAGGCCGAGTTGGCTAAAATCAGACGATATTCCGCAAGATTGAGCAGGATAATTGTTTTATTATTCAACAAATTGTAAACGAAACACATTTTGCACATATAAAAACTGTAATTGTGCAGCGCTTTACAAGATTTCGGACGAATCTTCGTAACCTACGAGTATCGCAGGATATCTGTTATGTACGGATGACAGATATCGTTAACATTTTGACCATATATGGGCAGCGCGCGCATCTGTTGAATAATAAAAGGTGGTAGCCGTTGTGTTAACGTCGCTTGCAGTTTCATCTCTTAAACGGTCGGCGAAACCCATTTTTCGGAATATATAGCCTTTTGGGATAGATCTATACCGATCAGAAGTATATTATTTTTTTTCATTTTCTCTTCCCGCGCGATAGAACCAGTCACTTTTTTTTGCAGCATTTTGCTGTTTTGAACGTTTGCAAATCCAATTGTTAAAGACAAGGTTTACTCTAAAGGACTATAAAATTGAAATATATTTGTTCAATAGACCCACTTAAATAAATTCGGACAAAGGAAGTTGGCCTGCATCATTTAATTTAAAACATTTTGTTGCCAAAAGCCACTAATGTCACATCGAGTGACGAAGTCAAATTTATCCAAATAAGCGCCTTATTTCAGATATCGTATCTTGAAAACGAAATCGGTGACCCCCAATGTTTTTTTTTTACATTTCTAGCATGTGTAACTCGTAAACTAACAGTGGTTTAAGTTTAAGAAAAAAAATGCAATGTTGGGAGATTTTCTCGCGAAGGTCCTGAATGCATCTTCACGGTCCAAAACTCAAGTAAATCGCTTTTTAATGATGCCAATGTTGACAGGCAACCGCTTGTCTTCTATAATAAATTATTTCTTTTAACGTCGATTTTAAGAAAGGATGGAACACATGTCTTGTTACCGTTATAGGAACAAACGCCAGTCCGACTGCGAACCAAGACAGATGACTAACGGACAGACCAAGACACTGAAAACGACACACAGACAGACAGACAGAGCGACAGAAATCAGGTCAAAAACAGAATCTCATCTGTTAACATGTATAACAAAATATCATTTAATACATCTTTTCCCTTCAAAACTCCAGTAAATCGTTTTTAAATGATGCCAATGTTGACAGGTAACTTCTTGTTTTCTATAATATCAATTTTTACGCCGATGCAAAGAGAGGGAGAAACACACAACTTTAAATAGGAACAAACACCGGTCCGTCAAACAGACAGAAACAGAGGACCACCAGAACAGATGACAGACGGAAGGGCACCGAGAACGACAAACAGACAAACAGACAAACAGGCAGGCAGGCAGGCAGGCAGGCAGGCAGGCAGGCAGGCAGGCAGGCAGGCAGGCAGGCAGGCAGGCAGGCAGGCAGGCAGGCAGGCAGGCAGGCAGGCAGGCAGGCAGGCAGGCAGGCAGGCAGGCAGGCAGGCAGGCAGGAGGCAGGCAGGCAGGCAGGCAGGCAGGCAGGCAGGCAGGCAGGCAGGCAGGCAGGAGGAGGAGGAGGAGGAGGAGGAGGAGGAGGAGGAGGAGGAGGAGGAGGAGGAGGAGGAGGAGGAGGAGGAGGAGGAGGAGGAGGAGGAGGAGGAGGAGGAGGAGGAGGAGGAGGAGGAGGAGGAGGAGGAGAAAAAAAAAAAAAAAAAAAAAAAAAAAAATAAATAAAATAAATAATAATATTTTAATAAAAAAAAAAAAAAAAATAAAAAAAAAAAATTAAAAAAAAAAAAAAAAAAAAAAAAAAAAAAAAAAAAAAGGAGGCAGGCAGGGGAGGAGGCAGGCAGGCAGGCAGGCAGGCAGGCAGGCAGGCAGGCAGGCAGGCAGGCAGGCAGGCAGGCAGGCAGGCAGGCAGGCAGGCAGGCAGGCAGGCAGGCAGGCAGGCAGGCAGGCAGGCAGGCAGGCAGGCAGGCAGGCAGGCAGGCAGGCAGGCAGGCAGGCAGGCAGGCAGGCAGGCAGAGCGGCAAAAATGAGGTCACATAGGCTAAAAGTTATGCAAGCGATTCAGATAAGAATTTTGTTCGAGACTAACAATTACTTAACGTGGCGCAGGACACTTGCAGTCATTAGTATGTATTTATTTAAAGAGTATGCCCAAACTGCGACGACTGAAGCCGACAACGAACGAAATATTCATGAGAATGTTTGTTTTTACACTTTTTTGTACAAGTAATTACAAGTAATTGTTCTAAGCTTTGTGCCCCGTGCGCTAGAACACAGCGAATTATCATAATAAGATTTACAGCTTGAATATATCAAACGTTGTTGTAAACATTGACTCGGAAGGTCTTCGGAAGCCTCAAAACCTGCAATTTTGTGTCCAAGTTTTCTCCGCCGATATAGAATTTCAAGATTTGATTCACGAGAAACATGAACTTGGTGTACTCTCTTGTGCTCTGACTAGAGCGAATTTTTAAATTTCCTTTTCAAAATGAATATAGCACGTTTCAAAGTTAAGATTTCACATTTTTACTCTCTTAGAAGCCATTAACTTCTAGCAGTTTTTGAAATCGAAAATTTCGTTCTTGTAATAGCACAAAAGGGGTTATGATTTACACTATGAAACTCGGATTTGTTAAAATCCCATGAAAATCCCTTGAAAAGACCATGAACATCATTTCATGACTGGTGAATCTTGCAAAATAATTTTTCATGGCCTCCTCTGTGGTCATTAAATTCTCGTGAAAAAAAAAATGAAGTGTTTTCATGACCCATGAATTAAAAAGGACTTGGCTTTCATGGGTCATGAATTTTCAATGAAATACTACTTAATGAAAACACACCAAAAAGTTCAATGATTAAGCCATGAAAAAAATTAATGGGTCATGAAATATCATAAAAATAATCATCATGAAATTTCATGACTCATTAATTTTCTATGAAAATGTTGATGAGAAAATGCCTTGAAAAAAATCTTTAATTATTTAGCAGCAAAAGAAATGCATTCCACAATATGAAGACATGTACACTGTATACAATAAATGAATTGAGCTGTTCCACTAGACCAGTGCTTTGGCCTGCATTATTTATACAGTTAACTTACATTACTAGAGGACAGATCCACTTTGGGACCAGCTAGAACTGAAATAGCACGACATCAAAGTTTCTGTCTATTGATCTACAGTTAATGAATAAGGTAGGGAAAGGCTTCTATCCATTAAAATGGCGCCGATGTTACTGTGTGTGCTAATCAACATAAGGCACATGAAATGTAAAAAAATACCAGTAAATTCAATCCATGCATGTACAGTTGAATCCCGATAACTTAAACCTTCAAGGGAAATTGACAAAGGTTCGAGATATCGGGAGTTCGAGTTCGAGGGTAAAATTATTAAAAAGATGACCTGAAGGGAAGCGAAAAAGGTTTGAGTTACCGTATTTATTCGGCTATAAGCCGAGCGATTTTTTCACCAAATCTTACACAAAACTGGACAAAACTCATAATTTGTAACTCAGGTGAATTTTTTGTCAAGCTATGTACGGTTCTAAAAAAATTCACCTTTTATTAGTAATTTCTTTTGTTGTTTTTTCGATTGCATACATGTAGTTGTGATTTAACAAATATGTTGATTTGAAAAACTGGGTCTCGGCTTATAGCCGAGTGTTTTGGGTTTATTTTTTTGTCAAAATCGAACTGGTTCTGAAAACCGAAAGTTTAGGGTCTGGGCTTATAGCCGGAGTCGGCTTATAGCCAAAAAAATACGGTAGCTATCTATAGCGCTGAAGTTCGAGTTACTGAGGGTTCGAGTTATCCAGTCAGGATTCAACTGTTTATACATTATCCAATGTATGGTACAATTTTAAAATGTTCCTACAAAAAAGCGAATAACCTTTACTTCTTTTGGAGAAATGTATTTTGATTCGGTCTATTGAAGTATCCTGGATCAGGCAGAGTGTGGTCATGTATAAAAAAGGGAATATATCATAATCTTAAATCAAGATTAGTTCATGGGGTCAGATTATAATCTTATTTCTTTTTTACACTGAATCATGAATATAGGAACTTAATTTTTTCTGGCGAATCTCTAATATTCTGCTAACTATGCAATGTCAGCTTACTTGATTTAAAATACAGCGTTCAGCTTTTATTAGTTCACTAACTTATCCTGTGCATATAAGTACAAAACAATCTTGACCCATTGCACTTGATATAAGAAAGTGTAGTCTATCCTTTCAAATTGACTACGAGCAGTCCCTATTTTTTCGCAGAGTTGAGCTTGAAGCGAAAATAATTTTTCAAAGAGGACTCTGCGAAAAAATAGGGACTGCTCATAGTGTTCTTTCAAATGACCTTGCTATCTTAGAATTACAAGCTTACCTTACTCAATTTTAAAATTAAACAGTACTTAACAATATGATGGTGTTTCACTCTTTTATGTTTGCAGGTTATAGAAACAAATACTGGGTGACAACTTAATTTGAAACTACTACTATCCAATGTTAAGACAATGCTATAAAAACCACCATAAGCTGATGTAGACGCTCGACTTGTACAATTCCTCTAATTATGAAAACTTCTCCAGGAAACACATCCAAAAACCAAAAACTTCAAAGTTTAGCTTCCTGGCAAGGATCTGAGGAAAAATAGACCGACTTATAAAAGTTTTGAAGCCGCTGAAGTATTAGGATTTAATATAATTTTTAGGTAAATCGGAAAACAAGCTAATATTGCCGATCCGCGGACGGATCGATCTAAAACAAAACATACAGGCGAACGCCTGTATCTTATGTTTTGTTAACCTGTTCATTAAACTCGTACCTTTATACAAAAGAGGAGCCTTTTCCTTGGAATCCAATATTTTTTTTATAAAAGGTAGCTTCTGCTTGCATTCCTGAAGCGGTGACCGAGTTTTATATCCATTTATCTCTCGTTTCGACCAGAGAACGCTTCGTTGATATCAAACAACCTCTACTATCTTCGTGCCGCCATTTTGAAAACTCGTCGCCAAGAAGGCCCTGGGGATGAAGTTGTCCAAATTAGGCCCGGAAATGTCACGTGCGCGTTTAATCATTAATTTCGTAGATCACGTGATTCCTTCAAATTGAACCGCGGGCTGCCATGTTAGGGCCTGTTTACATGGAGGGAGGGTGCCCCGGCTAACCGAGTTACCCGGCTAGAAGGGATAAAACCTAGCCCGCCTTTACATGTAGAATTCACAGCCCTTCTACCCGAGACGAGACAGCGTCATTGAAGCGTGACACGGTGTGGGAAAACATTGTAGCTCCAAATGATTGAAGAAAAATATGACTTTTTACTGAATAATCCTCTTCAAACCTATTTTAATTGAATGTGCAAGTTCTCAGAAATTTACTGCGTTCATTTTTGGCGAAATTCAATCGAAATTCAACAGTATTTGGCTGTCAAATTGAAATTAAATTTGTTTTGTCGTGAATTAGGATAATCATTCCAACGAAAATTTCGAATTAATTAGCTGTTGCTGAAAGAAATATTTTCCAGCCGACCAATAAAACTAATTTTGATCAAATAGCACTGTTTGGGTCCAGAATATATACATTTTATGCCATTTACTTCAAATTTAGTTCAAAAACACGCGCGAAAACCTATCCCGGCAAGCCGGGATAGCTCGGTCATAACCGTTTACATGGCAAAAAGCTATCCCGCCTAGAAGGGTGCCCCGGGCAAGTAGACCGAGTGCCTCGGCAAGGCGGGTTACCCTTCTAGCATGTAAAGGCTTCAGTACGTTTTCTTAAGAAACGTATGAAAAGTTGGCTCGCCCAGGGTAGCTCAGTTAGCCGGGTAACTCGGTTAGCCGGGGCACCCGCCTTCCATGTAAACAGGCCCTTATGCAAGATTTCGCTTGGCTGAAATACAAATTGAAATTCAAATAGTTTCTTATCAGCGAATCACCTTCGAAAAGATGCACTTTCCAGCATATGGATGGATCGATGACTTCGTAAAAGGTAAGGTTGAATTGATTTTTAGCACTTAAAGGATCTATCAGTCGTGCGCCAAGGGGCTAGCAGCCGTTGACCCAGGTTGATCACCTGGGGAAATGAAAACTGGTCTGCTTTGAGAAATCGGGGATAAAATATAGGAGAAGTACTGCAAGAAGGAAACGAAAATTGTTGGAGGAATCGAAAATTTAGAGTTATCGAGGTTTTGAGGAATCGGGATTCCTCTGCTTCAACGTTCAGTTCAGAACTCCGATTACATGTACGTTCGTAAGCGAAAACAATTAAGTGAAGCGAAAAAGCTAGTCTGGTTCACCACAGTATTTCGTAGATTGGATTTTATATATATTGCTTGCTTGAATTCACTCAATTGCTATGAAGATGCAGAAGCAAAATTTGAATGGCCTTTTTCTGATGTGCATGTTCATGTATACTTGTTATGCAATGCTTTCGAGTACCTACCATACATTACAAGTACACCCACGGGTGACTTGATTTTTCAGGATACATGCAAGTTAAATCTGTTTTCGGAGCAACTACAGAATGCAGGGGCACTTCGGTCCACCGTGTTGGAACGCTTCATTAAAGCCAATCGATTTTTCTTTAGCCTGTGGTAGCTTTTAGTACTAACATTTATGTAAAGAGAAAACTTGGTTTTCAGACTTGTGAAAGCCTAGGTTTCACTGTTTCGCATTCAATATGGCGACCATGCTTTAATACAATTGAAGATTGAAGATTAATGCATTTCATTTTGTCGAAAAGGAGTATAAGCAACTAAAGCAGAGTATAAGAGGAAGAAGAGTTACAAGTTTTATCTTTCAAAGACAGAATAAGGTAGTAAACCCTAAGAATCGCAGATTACAATTTCAGTATGCTAGCGTTCGCTCAACTGAATCTAAAGAAATCGTCTAGAAATTATGGTTTATGTTAACAGTGTGATTTGGTATAAACTTCAACCCCAGTTATTACATGGGTGCAATGTGTACTACAATTTTATTGGGTGCGAACTCGGTCATACAAGGGAGTGAACTCGGTCTCACTGGGAGCGAACGCGGTATAAGGTGGGAGCAAACTCTTACGGTGCGAAACCGACTGGGAGTGAAACCGGCAGCTTCCCTGTAGTTTTATTTCTGTTTAAATTTAAAGTAGAACCCCGGTAACTCGAACTCGGATAACTCGAACAACCCCGCTAACTTGAACTAACTTTGATAACTTCCATTTCCCTTGGACCTACAGTACTTTTCAGTCATTTTTACTTGGTTAACTCGAAAACCCCGCTAACTCGAACTGTTTTTCGTTTCCATTCAGAGTTAGAGTTGCCGGGGTTCAACTGTATTTAAAAGAAAAAAAAACGAAAAAATAAAAAAAAAAGATTTTTCCGCTGTTCGAGATTACAGAACTTTGTTTGTTGCTGTTAACATTTTAAACCTCGATTGCTCTAAATTTTCGATGGAAGTTGATTCTGTGCAGTTGTTCATTCATGTGGAAGATTTTTTTTCCAAAAATCTAAACTGATTGCAAATTCGTCATAACCAATTTATTATTGCATTAAGAATATTTTGTTTTTCATGGACATGGGAACGGTTGCGATGTAAAGCTGTTTACACATCCATTCCTGAGTTTTGCGTGCTGCTTGATGTCTGCACAAAGTTTTTAATCTCAACAGTGTACTATCGTGTTTTTCGAAAGATTTAATATTTCGAATGTCATGATTTGAGAAATGGATTCCCTGCAGTTCTTTATTCAAGTGGAAGGTTTTTTCCCCAAAATCGAAGCTTATTGCGAGTTCGTCATTGAAAATTACACATGTATTATTTTAACAATATTTTGTTTTTCTTGGATGTGAGAATGGTTGCAGTGTAAAGCTGTTTACTAATCGGTTTTGTCCACTGCTTGACAAATTCCTTGATGTTTACATAAAGGTTTTACTCTCTATTATCAGTTTTTTCGAAAGATTGAATATTTTGAATGTCCGATTCGAGGAATTGATTCTGACTGTGCAGTTGTTCATTCATGTGGAAAATTATTTTCCCAAAAATCTTATTTTGAACTGAGATGAATTAATCGAGGTTCCACTGTAATACTATATACTATGCATACTACATACATGTAAGCATTGTATTTTCTGTATTTTCTGGTGGATACTGCAGAATGATATAATGCAATGACTTTCTTTGTGTAGGTTTCTGATTGGCTGTATTCGTTAAAGTATGTACAGTAAATGTATGCACATGAAGCCAAACTGTCGCACAGTAATAAGCTTTCTGTATAAAACTAGTAGCCTTCTCAGCTTGGGTACACAAGGGACCAGTTCTAAAAGATTTGGGTTCATCTTATTCTACATGTAATTTGAAACCAGTCTGGAATGGAACCAAATTAAACTGGACCTGGCTTTTTGCAGGTCCAGTTTTGGATCCCTACCAGACTGGTTCCTAAACAATCAGATGTAAATATACTAGAAGCTGATCCTGTCTGGTTCATTTCTGTTAAGATTGAAATCTGGTCTGAAGTGAAGGCAGCATTTGTTAAATTCGTACACAGAAGGCCTGTTCTGTCGCACTTTGTAATAATCATCGCACTTTGTAATACCTGTCGCACTTTGTAATAAAACTGTCGCACTTTGTAATACCTGTCGCACTTTGTAATAACACTTGTCACACTTTGTAATAAAATAGCTGTCACACTTTGTAATAACAAGTTGTCGCACTTTGTAATAAATTAAGCTGTCACACTTTGTAATAACAAGTTGTCATACTTTGTAATAAGCTTTCAAATTTCCTTTGAATAGAATATTTGGTAGAAATTATATGACTTAACTAATCCCCAGGGCACAAATACGTCCTTCTTTGATATTTTACTTTGTATACTAAACTGAGGAGATGAAAAAGAAACGCGTTCTCCCCCACACTCCTCGCAATTATTGTTGTTTGTCTTGACTACGATGTATCGCGACAGAAACACTTTGTCATCACGAATAATGACTTAAAAATCGGTTTGTTAAGCCGCTCCATTGGCTAGGTACTAGTCTAGTTTATCGTGCAAATGAGACCCTATTGCATGTTTAATTTGTAAATGATATCTTAATTCAGGTATTAAAAAGGTATTTATCACATCTTAAGGAGGCTCGATGTAGTTTTTTTAGCCGAAGGGTGATTGTTTTTAAAATTAAAATTCTCTGGCAAGCCAATGTTCAATTTTTGCCAAAATACACCATAATGATCAAATATGACCAAATTTCAATTTTTTACGGGTCATTTTGTCAGAAAGGTTACCATAGCAACCATTGACCGTTTCTTTTGTTCTCAAACAAGCTTGATTTTCTCGAAATCTAGACTGACTCTTGGTATTCATTTTTTGATATGTTCAAGTATAGTAGATGGACTACCTGTACACAAAATTTTAGAAAAATCTGTAAGAGCTGCGTTTTCAAGTAAATCAAGAATGAAATTTTCAGAAAAACCCCGTTTTAATCTAAAATAGGCGCTTTTAAATTGTTTCGTATTATTTAAGCGCACTTACTCTCACTGAAATATGAAAACTTACACCATCAAAGACCATTAACTAAAAGCAAAAGATTTTTTGCTTTAATTTGTTAAAATATATCGACTGCCAATTGTAGGAAATTATGAGGAATTAACATAAACTTTATTCTTGATTTACTTGGAAACGCTCTTACAGATTTTCCTAAAATTTTGTGTACAGGTAGTCAATCTACTATACTTGAACATATCAAAAAATGAATACCAAGAGTCAGTCTAGATTTCGACAAAATCAAGCTTGTTTGAGAACAAAAGAAAACGTCAATGGTTGCTATGGTAACCTTTGCTATTAAGTGATGGGTAAAAAATAAAAATTTGGTCATATTTGATTATTATGGTGTATTTTGGCAAAAATCGAGCATTGGCTTCCTTGATAATTTTAGTTTTCAATACAACCACCCTTCGGCTAAAAAAACTACATCGAGCCTCCTTAAATGAAGATCCGAATTTTAAATATACTGGCATCTCCTGCGGATGAAAATAAAAAGGTTTGTTTCCGTGGGAGTTTTAGAGAGGACGAAACTGGAAAGCAACTTGCAGGGACATAGTGTATCAGTAAAAGAGTAGAGGACACATCTTGCTGGTATTTATAACAGCTGTACAAAATGGTACGATCCGGAAATAAAGGCTTTGACTGGGAGTCTTCTAAGAAGGGACCGTTAAGTATAGTTGAATAGAATAATTGTGAAATAGTATCGTATTTTAATTCAAAAATCGCATTGGCTTGATATAATATGGAACAGCAACCATCATGGCCGTAATCAGTACGGTATTAAAGCATTGAATCAGAACCATTGAATAAAAGTCTATTTCAACCTTGAATAAACAACAACGAACTATAATATGAAACGGAATTAAGTGTCATTGTCAGAGTAAACCAGGCAATGCCAAAAGATGGGGGTCAGCCGATTTCCCTCATATTTTCAGCATTTAAAACCTATCAGATAAGATTAAGATTGGTGGCATTTAAATGATTTTCTGCCTTTTCAATCTTGAGATTGACCACCCCCCTAGTTTTTGGCACAGAAAGTGCCAAAAATCCTCATAAAAAAGGCCAAATTCTCAGTACAGGAAACAGATCTTGCTTTTGCATTTCGCGCACAAAACTTTTTCTCAAAGTAAATTAACTGGTTGTTGATGTTTTGCATGCTTAGAAACAACTTTCCAGTTCAACTGTAATTTTTACCATATTTTCTAAACTAGGTAGGTAGCTTGTGTCTTGCCACAGAGTGAATTTGGGGGATTTTCAAATTCAATTTTTTCAAAAGTGCGATAGTTTATTTTTTATTAAAAGCCATTTTATAACAGTCCATACCCTTCTTATTCGAAAACAAGAATTTATTGATTGGCACAATAAATTCTTTCTCCACGAATTTAGTTCAAAAATGGCTCTGATCGCTCTTATGGCTATTTTCCCGCCATAATTAAATCACACTAAAATATCACATAACGTCTATACAATTATATTTTGAAATGAAATAGTTGTATTTTAATTCATTGAAAGGAGTAGAAACTTCAGTAAATGTTTTAATAATTGATTTCGAATTAACTATGTTAATTAACCCTCGGACGTACAAGGGGGGGGGGGGGAGGGTGGATGTCACCCCCCATGAGGTCTTGCCAAAAATCGTCATTTTTACCATTTTTCTTAATTTTTTTCCAGTTTTTTAAAACAGAAGTGCAAGATGTGTTTATTTTTACATTCCGTAAGCATTCTGGCTTGATTTTGCATCAATTCCCGTTATTTTTTGACTTTCTAAGAAAATGTTGAAATCCAAGATGGCGGCTCTAATGACGTCACAGCCAATTAAAATTATGTCATCTTATAGAGTACGCTGAGGGCTTTCTTCCAAGTTCAAAATAATTTCGCTACGCCTTAATATAACGAAAACTCCGTGGAGGGGTTCCATCCACCCCCCCCCCCCCCCCCCCCTTGTACGATGGTGGGGGTGTAAGTTGGCTTGTACGTCCGAGGGTTGAAGTAATGATACCGCAGTCCGTGCATAAATTCATGGTGTATTTCCTGCGAAAACTAAGTCGTATTACGTAAGTATTGCTTCGATTTTCATAGTTTAGTTTGGTATGTCTTAAAAGCGAGATTATAAACGTAATATATAAGGCGGTCTTTGTAGTAATGATCCAAGGTACCAAAGAAAGAAACCACGAGTCGAGACGTTATTTCTCACGTTCACAACCCTTCTACCCGAGTTGAGACAGCATCATTGAAGCGTGTCACGGCGTGGGAAAACAATATAGCTCCAAATGATTGAAGAAAAATATGACTTTTTACTGAATAATCAAGGCTTTTCGTCTTCAACATGCAATCATCATCGTCATCATCATCATCACCACCGCCACCCCCACCATCATCATCATCATCATCATCATCATCATCATCATCATCATCAACAACAACAACAACAACAACATTATCATCATTATCTCCACAGGTGCCCCATGATCTATGATTGTTATTTTATTATAGGAAATGAAAGCTCAGATTTATGAACTTTATGGGCCATATTGCTGAACGTTGTGCTTCTGTGCAAATTTAGATGGGTGTTGGGATTACAGTCGTCTTAAGTGATAAAAACGAGAATACAGTCCTCAACAACATATATCCAAAACAGAGATTTGTGCGTTTATTGGTCAAATGAGAGTACATTAAATAATTAGCACACAATTTCATCAAGAGTGTTACGATAACAGTTGCTCTATAGCCAGATTGTATAAGCAATGGTATAAGGAAAAAAATGCTTCCTATCACTAACGATTCTAGCATAAAAATTGCTCAGCTAAACTTCTACCTGTGTACGTCTACTTGGGTCTTGTATGCGTGTTTGTGTCTGTTTTGGTATGAAAAGAACTAAAGACTAACTTGAAAAGAGAGGAGCTCGAATTACAACCAGCGTGACAGTGTTGCATACATTACAAAGGTCATGCAAACACGGCGTGGGTCATTAATCTGTTTGCATTGATCTTTGTGCAGTGATAACAACAGGTATTTTTTCAAGGTCGCCAGTCGCATGCAGTCGCCTGTTACTTCTCTTTTAGTGTTCTGGACAGATGCTCATACCTGCCAATCTATCTACGGATAAGTCAAAGTGACCTGAACTGAATGAAGAAAGCTCCCTCAGTGATTTCTGAACTTCGAGATCGCCATCCTCGCTTGCCACTCACAACAAGACCTCGAGTAGTAGAGTAGTAAGCGAACTGTAACATCTTGTTTACAAGCATCTAACGGTAGAACAGTTGTACTATATTTGAGAAGACTTCAAGGTGATTCTTGTGAAGCTAACGAACAATTCATACTTTATATAAGAGTGTTTGTCCCGAATGAAACGTGATAGTATGAATTGAAACTGACAAAATTCCGTGTCGAACGTGAGAAATAACGTCTCGACTCGTGGTTTCTTTCTTTGGTACCTTGGCCATTACTACAAAGACCGCCTTATATATTACGTTTATAATCTCGCTTTTAAGACATACCAAACTAAACTATGAAAATCGAAGCAATGCTTACGTAATACGACTTAGTTTTCGCAGGAAATACACCTTGAATTTATGCACGGACTGCGGTATCTATTACTTTAACCCTCGGACGTACAAGCCAACTCACACCCCCACCATCGTACAAGGGGGGGGGGGGGGTGGATGGAACCCTTCCACGGAGTTTTCGTTATATTAAGGCGTAGCGAAATTATTTTGAACTTGGAAGAAAGCCCTCAGCGTACTCTATAAGATGACATAATTTTAATTGGCTGTGACGTCATTAGAGCCGCCATCTTGGATTTCAACATTTTCTTAGAAAGTCAGAAAATATTGGGAATTGATGCAAAATCAAGCCAGAATGCTTACGGAATGTAAAAATAAACACATCTTGCACTTCTGTTTTAAAAAACTGGAAAAAAATTAAGAAAAATGGTAAAAATGACGATTTTTGGCAAGACCTGCTTGTATTTATTACGTTGCCATGGCAACGTCACACACCACGGACACACGTTGACATATCAAAATTTCCGCAAAGGATGAATGAACAGCTAATGGAAGTTTCAGCATTGTAGAGTAAATCGTTTTTTCAAAATTTAGAAAAAACCTCATGGGGGGTGACATCCACCCTCCCCCCCCCCCTTGTCCGTCCGAGGGTTAATTAACATAGTTAATTCGAAATCAATTATTAAAACATTTACTGAAGTTTCTACTCCTTTCAATGAATTAAAATACAACTATTTCATTTCAAAATATAATTGTAGAGACGTTATGTGATATTTTAGTGTGATTTAATTTTGGCGGGAAAATAGCCATAAGAGCGATCAGAGCCATTTTTGAACTAAATTCGTGGAGAAAGAATTTATTGTGCCAATCAATAAATTCTTGTTTTCGAATAAGAAGGGTATGGACTGTTATAAAATGGCTTTTAATAAAAAATAAACTATCGCACTTTTGAAAAAATTGAATTTGAAAATCCCCCAAATTCACTCTGTGGCAAGACACAAGCTACCTACCTAGTTTAGAAAATATGGTAAAAATTACAGTTGAACTGGAAAGGTGCTTCTAAGCATGTAAAACATCAACAACCAGTTAATTTACCTTGAGAAAAAGTTTTGTGCACGAAATGCAAAAGGAAGATCTGTTTCCTGTACTGAGAATTTGGCCTTTTTTATGAGGATTTTTGGCACTTTCTGTGCCAAAAACTAGGGGGGTGGTCAATCTCAAGATTGAAAAGGCAGAAAATCATTTAAATGCCACCAATCTTAATCTTATCTGATAGGTTTTAAATGCTGAAAATATGAGGGAAATCATCCTCGGAGACCCAGGGGCAGTTAGTGGGGCGAGGGAAACGCGAAAATGCGGGTAGAAAATAGCGCGAAACTGCGAGAGAAAAAATTAGCATATAAAAGTTGTATTGACTGAAAGTGCCCCTGGGGAAAGATTCTTACCAGACCAGTTCAAAAAGCTCTCTGAATACTACCTCCTGATTGGGCAGAAAAATCTTTTGTATTCCCTTTGTATTATTCTGCCCAATCGGCGACCAGCCTGACTACAGTCCTTTTGGTGTGTTCTCACACGAAATATGTACACAAAGCCAGTTCGCTCGCCATGTCTGTCTTGCTTGTTCGCCAAGAATTTGCTCGGGAAGGAAAAGTTTCGGCTAGTGCCTCCTCAACTTAAATGTGAAGTGTCGGGAAAATTTTGTCTTCGGGAAATATGACCGTCATTTGAGTGCTACAATTTGTGCTGCACGCATTACACGCGCGCGTAGCTAATCGGTCGATCGACGGAAAATTTTACAAAATGTAAGGTCTTGAAAGTTTGTTTGGAAATAATTTTTGACTTCCTAAAATCTTTAGCTAAATGTAACTTAAAACACATTGTTATTTTATTTTATTACTATGATACTCGAAGTTATCTTTCTTATTAATTACTATCTTTTCTTTAATGTAGATAAGGTATTACCTTTTTGTAACTTTATTTATTTTATCTTCATCATTTTCTTCTTACCTCCCGCCTCGAATAACTAGGCTAATTGCGGGAGGTGAAAAATATTGCAAATAATATGATTATTTAAATAAACTTTTTGTTGTTGTTGTAGTTTCGCTTCCAGCTGCGATCGATCTTCTATTATCTCACCTATAAAAAACTTAGGAATCGCTGCTGCACGCTTTGCACGCGTAGCTAGACGGCCGCTTTACACATCTGCCAGGCTTGTTCGTAAAAAAATTACTCTTGTTTGGAAAAGTTTCGCGTTAAGCTGTCATTGATCTTCCCAGAAAAAATCTGAAAACATCCAT
Source organism: Oculina patagonica (assembly GCF_052425735.1). Classification (NCBI taxonomy): domain Eukaryota; kingdom Metazoa; phylum Cnidaria; class Anthozoa; order Scleractinia; family Oculinidae; genus Oculina; species Oculina patagonica. Next base: position 6,748,090 of record NC_135759.1, read on the forward strand.
TACAGCAGTGCAACTAGCATATCGCACACAAACTTTTAAAACTCGCAAACAGCATGCAAGTGTTACGATACCTGCGATCGACCACAATCTGAAGAATCCGCCGTTTCTCCGCGTGCATGGCCGTCAAACTTTCGACGTTTTCAACCAGGGGAGGCACTAGCCGAAACTTTTCCTTCCCGAGCAAATTCTTGGCGAACATGCAAGACAGATATGGCGAGCGAACTGGCTTTGTGTACATATTTCGTGTGAGAACACACCAAAAGGACTGTAGTCAGGCTGGTCGCCGATTGGGCAGAATAATACAAAGGGAATACAAAAGATTTTTCTGCCCAATCAGGAGGCAGTATTCAGAGAGCTTTTTGAACTGGTCTGGTAAGAATCTTTCCCCAGGGGCACTTTCAGTCAATACAACTTTTATATGCTAATTTTTTCTCTCGCAGTTTCGCGCTATTTTCTACCCGCATTTTCGCGTTTCCCTCGCCCCACTAACTGCCCCTGGGTCTCCGAGGATGGAGGGAAATCGGCTGACCCCCATCTTTTGGCATTGCCTGGTTTACTCTGACAATGACACTTAACTAGTTGTTTATAAATACTTAAAGTGTATATGACATGAAAAATATTTTCTGCTTATTTGAAAGTCCTTTCGAAATACAGAAGAATGGCGTTTTTCTTTTTGAAATATCTTTTTTCGTTTCAGAGATATTGACGTTTTTGTATTATGCAAATTAGATCAGTGATGACGTCACAAGATTTGACTCTAAACAATGGTAAAAACTGAATAAACAATATCTCTAAAACTATTAAAGCAGTGTTCTTTAAACTTGGCACCACAAATGTGCATCACAAAAGGAACAAAATGACACCCTTAGTATTGTTGCCATAGCAACCCTTTCAGCTCCAGTCTCTCTCTGTCAAAAAGACAAATATCCCCATATCTGACCTCTAAAGTGAGACAAAGGGTCCTGCTTAGAACAGACATAGTTCCCATATTGCCTTTATTCCCACCATTGGTTTGGCTGCGCTAGATGGTTCTTGGTTTAAGACAAAAACTGGGAATTTCAGTTTTTATTGAGACAGCACCAGCGGCAAAACTGTTGTCATGGCAACAGCCCTAAGAGTAACATTTTGTTTCTTTTGTGATGCACATTTGTGGTGCCAAGTTCCAAGAATACTATTCAGTATTTTACCATTTTTAGAGTCAAATCTTATGACGTCATCACTGATCTAATTTGCATAATACAAAAACGTCAATATCTCTGAAACGAAAAAAGATATTTCGAAAAGAAAAACGCCATTCTTCTGTATTTCGAAAGGCCTTTCAAATAAGCAGAAAATATTTTTCATGTCATATACACTTTAATAAACAACTGAACGAACAGAATGTTTCTCTCTCCTCAGTTCAAGGAACTGTTTTTTGTTTAAAAGCAAAAAGTCATTAAAAGACCAATAATGCTACTTTTGACTTTTTCGCCAGAATATGTTGAGGATGATAAACCATCCCAAACCACGAAATCGCAGATCCAGCCAAGCATTTGCCCAATTTGGACTTGCAACTATTCGCCGTACCTCCTGCACAACACCACTCGAAGATCCAAACTTTTTAATTAAGCTCCTGACGCTAACGATGCCAAGTTCACCACCCTCACAGAGAAGTAAATACTCGGGAGCATCGAGACCAGTCTACGGGTGATTTCATGTTCAAGGTATCCCGACTTTTAGCCATGATTGTAGCAACTATTTTAAATCCTGTGACTGCTCCCCCAAAAATTACCTCATATAGAACATGTGGCAAGTCACTTGAAGTCTCCATCTCCCTAACTAACCCTTGGACTCAACCCTCTCGCGTATCTTTTTACTTTTACCAGTGTGTGACAACTTGTTATTACAAAGTGCGACAGCTTAATTTATTACAAAGTGCGACAACTTGTTATTACAAAGTGTGACAGCTATTTTATTACAAAGTGTGACAAGTGTTATTACAAAGTGCGACAGGTATAACAAAGTGCGACAGTTTTATTACAAAGTGCGACAGGTATTACAAAGTGCGATGATTATTACAAAGTGCGACAGAACAAGGCCCTCAGTTATTTCGACTATATACATGTATAGCACTGCAGTCACTGCATCAAGGTTACATTCATAATGGGTGTAATTTCATTACACACTCAGTAATTATTTTTGAGTTTTGCAATGTGAAATCTTTATATTTGGCACTTTTGCACGCCATTTTCGTCAGACATTAAAGCTTATGTATTTGTTGGGTGAATTAAACATGACCTTTATCTAGTCTTTTAAGCCATTTGGCTAACTGGTGTAGAAAATACACATGTACATGTATCTTTCATAAACTAGTGTGGACTTCCTTACATGTACATGTACCTACATGTACATGTAGGGGTTGACAGATTTAATCTGGACTACATTATGTTTTAGGTTTCATCAATATTCATATACTGTTGTTTTTACTATTTTGCAGATGTATCATGAGGGATTTTTCATTTATCATAATAATAATAATAAAAATAACATAATAATTATTTCATTAAGTGTCGAAAAAATATTGCAGTTGTAACCATTAATTGTTGTCCTAAAATCATCCTTCCTATTGTATTTGGAGAGGCAAAAATTAATCAATGTAATTTTAATTTCTAAAATTAATCAAAACTAAATCACCCAGTTGATGCTGGGATTTAATTTGTATTAATGATAAAAAAATGAAAATTGCTTTGTTGAGTGGAATTATTTTAATAAATTTAAGATCAAAGAGGTACAAAGCATCTTGTCTTACTTTACCGGCCATTTATTTAGTTTTTAAGTACATAGCATCAGAAACTAAAAGAGATTAAGGCGGCTTTAGCGATTTAACTTGCTTGTTGCAATGAACAGTCAATTGCAAAGTAGCCTATGGAACTTCAGCTGATGTTGGCTTGTTTGGAAAACCTTTGCTTGCTCAAGTGAGTGGAAGCTACAGTATGTGATAATGAAATGAAGACCATACATCTAATATACATTCAGTATGAAGTCACCTATTTGGTAAGTTTGTTATATGTTTTCTTTGATTTATTATTGTTTTTATTTAAACAACCACCAGAAATGTAATTGATTCAACTGTGAAAAACAGTTAAAACTAAATTTTCATGGTGGTCATGTCTTTGTGTGCCTCATGAAAAGCAAGTGAGGGGCTGAATTCATGGGTAGTGAAAATGTCATGAAGAGTCATTACATTTTTCATGACTCATTAATATTCTACCGTTCATGGGAAAACAATGGGTTTTTCATGGGGCATGAATTTAATGACACCATGAAAACACCATTAATTCCAACACCATGAAAAATGAGCTTTTAAATTCATGGATTTTTCATCACCATGAAAAAGCCATTAAAAAACCATGGTGGCTTCATTTTGATTCATGGCATTTTCATGGGTATTTTGGTCAATTAGAATTTTTTCATGGGCCATGAAGCGTTGAATATTAAGGGGATTTTCAGGTTTTTTTCATGGGATTTTTATGCAGTATTCATGGTATATTTTCATGAAAAACCCATGAAAATTTGACCATTAAAATCTAAAGAAATCCATGAAGAATCTATGAATTTTCCATGAAACATTTCAGTGGATTTTCATGGGTTTTAAGTTCATAGTGTTATCACTAGGTTATATAATCATTCAATTCGGTGCGCTGTTCTAGCTGAGAACTTGGACACAAAATCGCATTACCTGCAGTTAAACATTTAAGACCTTTTAGCGTCACAGTCAACCGTCATCTCTCTCAGTAAAAGTCCAATCATGATGTACTCCCATCATCCCCTAATATCCTTGATAAATTTTAGAGGAATCAATGTGCAAAATGTAGCGAATTAAAGCTCCGTCAAGAAATTTGGCCAATGAACTTGTTAATGAGCAAGGGTCCTGCGCGTCCTTAAGTATTGTAGGTTTTTACAGGCATTTGCCTTGTCAGGTATTCAGTCTCATGTGTTGTACATGTCGTACTTACCGATTGGGATAAAATTCAAAAATAGCAGAAATCCTTCTTTCTGGTAACTGTAGTCTGAGTGAAATGTTATCAATGCCAAGTCTCCAGCCACAAGAACGTGTTGTCCTGTCTTCTGACCACAATATACACCAAATATTTCGTTCTTTTCATTTGTTATCTTTAAAAAGTCACACCTCAAAGAAAAAACGAAATTGTTATTTAATAGATTTAGTCTAAAACCAGAGGAAGAATGACACTAGACCCACAATGCATTGCACCGTTCATTTCCAGCACGAGTTCTCGAGATGGCGGGTTTTCTTCGTGAATTTGTGGATGTTCTCCTGGATATTTTTTGCTTTATGTCGACGTAGAAGGTAAGAAAACTATATTTCCTTGCAGTTTGTTGTTTACTTGAAGTTTTCCATGCGTTTTTTAAGCCATTCCGTCAGTTAAACACGCTTATTTTGGCTGTTGTAAATGACCTTCGATTCGCATGTGATCGCTGACTCGTTGTTTGCTCATGAATTTCTCTATATTTGAAGATAAAGAAGTGAGCTTTTTCCGAATATCGACTACTAGCGAATAGCTAAAAGGCCAAAGGATTGTTTAAGTCCAAAAGGACCCAAAAGGACCCAGGTTTTTCATGATTTTTCTTAGCTTGAAGTTGACCAAAATTTCACAAATTTATGTGATTTCTCACATTTGACAGCGATTTAGGATTTATGCAGATTTTATGCTGGACCGTTTAGAAAGTTGGGGTAAACGCGGTTTTTATCAAGGATATCGTTTAATTTGTTCAATCTGTTTATTTTCTAAGAAATTTTGGATCGCATACGTCTCAGCTTTATGTTTGGGATGGGTATTTTATCTCATTGAAGGTGTTTTTGAATTTTGTTTCACAGACTATAATGGAGGAGCCATCTTCCTCTAAACGTTGTCACGTTGTTACCGGCTCAACCCCGCATAAACCAGTGGAAAAGCGATCAAGAGAGGGTAGAAGCCGTGTCAGAAAACCGCTAGATTTCTCTGGGGCAAATTTAAATACTTCTGTGGGCAGTGCAACCAGCCCAAGTTATAAGGTAACTTTGATGTTACCACATTAATTTTGTGTGTCCCTTCTTGTTACGTTGATGTCTAGTATTTGTATGTTTATTAATGGTTTTTATTGTATTTGTTGTAGTGGATTTCTCTTGATGCTTTTCATGCTAAAAACAACTGAGAGGTTTTATTGTATATATTGAAATCTCAGTAAGTTAAGTGTAAATATATATGCTTTCCTATCAATATGTTCATGTCAAATGTCTTGAGCCCCTTTATTTTGCTTGGTGTGCAACTTTTAATTTTTTCATCTACATAAAATTTCAGGTCTTGTGTCGCAGTATTAGAAAATCCCCTCTCAAGTCACCTATAAAAAAGTCACCTGTTAAGCAGCATAAATGGACATTTGAGGAAGAGAGAGCTTTGGTGGAGTTTGTGGGGATGGGAAGGATGGATCCCAAGTATGGTGGTGACAGCTCAAATGAATGGCCTGCCTTTAGAGCCACTCACATGTTCTGGACAGATGCTGCACATCACATTAAAACTATCACATGCTCAAATATACTTTTAACAAGTATGTACTTACTTTACATGACCCCAGGGTCCATTTGCTTGAAAGGAGAATTATGATTAATGCACGACTGTAATATTTTGACTGGCCCAAATGGGAGTTTATTGACTTCAGAAAGCTTCCAGTAGGAAAGTCAGTATATAATGTTTGTAATTGTTACATGTATTAGACCTTAACCTAAACAAGGAACGCAAGCTTGATTTATCAAAGTTCAATTTCAAATTATTTGTGACTTTATTATGGGATTTGCTAGAGATTTTAAAGTAAAGAATATCTTGTTTTATTACTTGTTTATAAGCTAAATACTTAAAGATTAAGACTTTAATCTTAATCTTTACAGGAAGTTGTAGCCTATGGGTTTGAAGATTTTATTTTCTCAAATACTTTAAACTGGAATTTGGAACTTTCACTTTTTTATACATAGATTCAAGAATCAGGACAAGAGCCTACAATGTTTTACGGGGCAAGTTCCCGAGCTTGGATGCTGCAGAGGCCCATTACAAGTTAACACTAACCGACTGCTTAGAAGAGCTGGATTTGTCAGGCCACAGAGGAAGCAGGATCCGCAGAACCCCAACAGGCGTAGACAAGGTCACACAAACACCAGCCCTTGAAATATCAGCCACCCCGCCATTCACGCCAGCTGCACAGACCACAGCAGCTACTAGTGTGGTGGAGCTAAAGAATGCAATATCAGTACTTGACGATGCAAGTCTAAGTGAAATTGCCAACATGTCATTTCTTAAACTGGCCATTAAGAATGGCATAGACACAAATCCAGCTGACTTCGCATCAAAGTCCATCAGAGCCATGAAACGGCTCCAAGAACATGGGAAGAACAATCTTCTCTATAAATTTGCTTTCTGCATTGCGAACTCTCGACCTGGATCAGATGTCCCCCTGTTCCCATTAGATAGAATGCCATTTGGGCTAGTGGAATATCAAATTGAATTCTTTGCTGCCACAAATATTGCACAGGTTTGTTTTTGTCAATAGAATTTGCTAGCTGAATAATCTGGGTTTGTAAATAACTCACAACAAAAAAATCCTTGTTTTTTTTTGTCATTTTATTTTTTATCTCAATGTATTAAGAAGCCTTTAGATGCTATCCTAATGTTTCAGCAGCCTGCCATTTTATTGCTATTCTCTCTACTATCAGCATAGGTCTCTCCTTCATGTCATATTATTTCAGCAACTGGAGCCTTGGGTGCACAAGGTCTTTGCACAAGGTCTAAGATGTGCAAAAAAATTGCAAATTATTTAATAAACAATATAATCTTTGTGATAATTCTTTTTATTATTAAACTGGAAATCTATAATTTGTATTTTTTTGTACTTTCAGCTTAAAGTACCAGAGGATTTCAGGATCTGGCATGAGACTATGTGCACTGAGTTTCCTACTCGTTTTAATAGACTCTTCAGGGGACCCATGTGGAGTAACATAGCTGACCAGTTTCAAAGAGATCCTCTATATGTAAGTACTTGTCTGAGTACTTGTTAAATGTTATTTAATTTACAGCAGTGGGGGATGAAGTCTGATAGTGGCCAATGATCTGGGAGTATAGCAACTACAACTGTATGTCATGCTGTGTGTGCTTTTCTTGTTGCAATCTGATATTTGTAGGAAAATAACCAAGTAGTTATTGCATTCTTTCACAGATTACAAATACAAAAGGAATCAGCAATAAGACTAAATATTTGTTGTTCTTGAAGTCTGACTATTAATTTATTTGTTTATTTTAGGCTAGGCCCAATGTTGCCGCACCAAGTACAAGGACTGTACAGAGGAACACTGCTGCATCTGATTTTTCTCACAAACCTGAACTTCAGGTAAATATTGCTTTTAACAAAACAGTGTGTGAGTGCAAAAAAGATTTTTAAGTTTGAACCCTCCAAATAACAGATAAATGGAAATTAAACTTGTGGATGTATTGTACATGTTTTGCATGTATTGCAATGGATAGTAACTATTGGCAACCTAAAAATATTTCACTTTTTCATACATCTGCAGATTGAAGCTCTAAAGCAGTTGAAACTTGCTAACCCCGATGGCCGGTTTTGGATAAAAGTGGATGCATTTGATGTAAAGGCTATCCTGCAAGAGTCTGTAAAGGGAGTTTGGAATGGTGATGTGGATTTAGGAGATGGCAAGTTGGCATTGTTTAATGAAGAGTATGAGAGAAGAAAGTCTCTTTGTAAATCAAAAGACCTTAAAGATGATAGTGTTTATCTGGAATCAAGGTTAAATGAACTGAAAGACTTTTTACAAAGAGACGTGACTTTCCTATCAAGTGGCCTTATTGCTGCTGAACAAGAGTATGAGAAGAAATTTAATGCTCCTAACACCTCTCAACACTTGTTAAAGACTCTGTGTTGGGAACGTGTTGAGTTCAACACTTTGCTGCAGCAAGCACAGTGCTTTATTGAGAAGTATGAGGCAATGATCTCAAGCCTTCATCAGGAGGTTCCACGCCAAAGGCAGGTGATTACCGCACTTCAGAACATTGAAGAGGATGCCATTACATATCTCAGGAACCTTTTTATCAAAAAAAGGCAACCAGGAGCGACACATGTCCTGCTATTCCTAATCAGCGACGAGCGTCGCAACAAGAAGCCGTATGCCCTGCCAGTCCAGTATGTCCCTTACAAAAGCATCAGAGACCAGTTCGTAAGGGACCTGACAGACGATATCAAGAGAGAAATGGTGAAGATGGATCTAAAGCCTGTTGGTAAGTCTGATACATGTAGCCTTGTAATATTTCCAACTCCCCTCCCCGGCCCCCTACCCCCCTTCTGGTTCTTTTGGATAGATTTTGGAAGAGATAATATTATTAAAAAAAATGTGATCAAGAATAATTGCATTAAAAAACCACTAAATAAAAAATGTGCTCCAGTGTAAAACTTGTAAATCTAACAACAAATAATGCTGTCTTCCAGGGGGTGTTAGTGATGGCGAGTTCAATAGTTTGAGGACACAAGGTGCTACACGGCCACTTCATATATGGCAACTTATCCATGATGCTAAGGAAAGTGTGAGTCGCCAAAGTGAACGAACCTTAACGGCCATGTTGCTAAAGACAGGAGGTGAGTAAAATTAATGTACAACAGTATATGGGTTTCTAAACACTATATTGGCCAGGGATGTAGCTAATGAAACACTTACCAAGCTCAACAACAAGCCCAGCTGTCTTTTCTGGCCTTGGCAGCTCTAACAAATTAACTAAGTCTTTGTTTTCATGTGAAATTAAAGCCGGATTTAAGTTCTACTTTAGCTGGTTAAATTAGACGGCAGCCAGCCGTAAGCAACATCCTTGATCAGCCCTGGTAGTTTGTGTCTCTGTGCAATCCATATTTGGTGGATAAACTGTGTATACATGGTAATTACTATGAATACATTTTACAATGTATTTGTGAGATAATGAGCTCATCCAAATACATTGTGTATACAAAACACTTTTTATCTAGAGAAAAATGGATATCATATTGGACTCTTTAACTCTAAACTCTCTCAAACAGAACAACTTGATGGGTCCCCAGTTGTACAGAGACCAGACCATGCTATTCCTTATGAGGTTATTGAAGAACTTCATCAACTTCAGACAAGGGATGGTTTGACTTTTCATGATGCCCTCACCAGACTGAGAGGAGCCCTTGTGCCCCAGGGCTACGCGCCCCACTCCTTTCGCCCAAAAGTAACAGAGAGTCGGCTAGACAAGCTGCGTTCATTGGTGGCTACCTATCGCTACAGGCACAGAATTACAGAGTTGGCAGCAGAGGGAGTTGATTTGAAAACTTACCTGTATGTCCCAGAAATGGACCCCGTAATGGCAACTATTACCATGAACGTGAAGACCATTGCCACATCCTGAAACGGATTTGGAAGCACACACGGGAAAAGGGTTTGTTTACATCGTAATTTTATTTTATTTTTTTATAGCCTGTTTTAACTGAAAATATTGCATTTCAGTAGCTTGATTTCAAGACCTTGAAATTACTTGAAATTGGCTTTTTGGTCTTTGAAAGTCATTGAGTTTTTTATTGAATGAGATTGAAAAAATATCAATGCTTTTAAGGCTTGAAGAAGTTTACTGAAAAAGGTTGACTTTAACACGACCATTTGGCTTGTTTTGAGGTAAATTTCATAAAAAAAAATTCGTGAAATTTCCAAGAAGGGTCCTGGAATTTTTTGGCAGGAACAGTGTACGGACCCTGTTATTAGTTCAATTTAAACTATTTTTAACTTTGTTTAGAGCAACTTTAGTCCTAATTGTATTTAATGTTAATAATTGTCTTTGCTTTCTCTCTCATTAAACTTTAAAAGCACAGCTTCACTAGCAAGTGTAAACTTTATAAATTCTGGCAGAATAAAGTTCTTATTTATCTTTTCAAAGGTCCAGAAGGAATGAATCTTCAGGGGTTTGATGATGCAGTCCGCAACCCAGGGACTGGTCTCACACTCGCGGCACTTAGAGGCGAAAGAAAGCAATCTGTACCAGATGCTGAGAGAATGATGTCATTTCTGGTAGCTAAGTTTCTTCTAGAGAATGGATATGAGATGGAAGGCAAGTTTGTTGAGATTGTTGCAGGGTGGCACGAAGCAGCAGATGGCAGAGGTTTATCCCAGTTGGCACGTTGCAGAAAGAACTACGCAATGCTCAACATGATTCTCGATGAGTGGATGCCGTGGCATAAAGAGGTCTATGATTTCACCACTATTGACATCAACAGGCAAGCACATCACTAAACATTAAAATATACTTATGCTGCCCTACATGCCACCGGGTGTAAAGGGCATGAGCGAATGAGTGTTTATATACTTATACTACTATCGATAATAATTTACTGTTTGGTAAAATGCACCTTGATCAGTTGTCACTGAATGAATTTAAAATAGTCAGGGCTTTTATTGCTTATGTTGCGAATAAAAAAATTAAAAGGGGCACTGGGGCAGGTCCTTTTTTTGGAGGGGAAAGGTGAGAAAGAAAAACTTTTTAAAAACATTTTTTTCTCACCTCCAGCTTTCAGCAAACAAAAGCATTCATGACAATTGTCTGCAAACAATTCACCACAGTCTAACAATAATGGTCTGTCCCTAAGTAGCTGTATATCCCATTTTATCTTTTAAAGGCCAGTGAAGGATATCTGTGGGTTTTCTCGTGAAACCGTTATTGCAGTGACAACCAACATTGAAAGTATGGAATTCCGCAGACGACAGAATGAAGAAATTGGTTACGAAGAACATCCAAGAGCCGGAACCACAGACGATGTTGAGGCAATCATTGCCTTCCTTCACAGGATGCTTGGGGCTATATTTACACTTAAACAGTTCAAGGCTGGCTGGAAACAAGTTGTCAGGTCAGTATGCACAGATACCTTAAACTTTTTTTTCAGCCTACTATAGACTTAATGTCCAGTGCATGTAATTGTTAATTGGTGCCACTATTGTAACTAGACAGGGTAGAGTATAAAGATACATGTCTGATTTTCTGCCCAGTTCCCCTCACATGGGAATAAGGACCTGATGATGGTTAATAGCCAATGTGACAAATGGGGCATTAGAAAAAAATACTTTACTTATGCAAGGCAAGCCATGTTTCATCTTTATAATAATTTCCTTTATATCCCCTTTTAGAGAGTTCAGCAAGCGTATGTCGACAGACCTGCCATTTTACTACTGGACTCTTAATGAGAGGTATCAAGCTGATGATGAATATTATGAGTCATTTGATGTTGGGCCTGATGTACCAGATGACCAGGATCCCTCCTGTCATCCGCTGTGCCTCCATCGTCTGTGCATCAATCGAAGAGAAGATTCCTCACTCCCCTGTTATGGTCGTGCTTTTCTACCACCACGCAACCAGCCCAGCATCCGCCAGCAGAATCATCGACCAGTAGCCCAGCTTCCAGACCCTATCGACCGGGCTTCTTAATATTATTATAACATGAACATTAATAGAAGATATGGCTAATGTGCATGGTGGCATTGTCTAAACGTGCAATTGTTAACAAACATTTATAGCCTGGTGTAATATGACAGTGCCATTAGCAAATAAGTTGGCTTTCCATTTCGTTGTTTCATGCAGACACATTTGTATTTGATTTGCTAGTTATGATTCACCTGACGAGGAAACCACTTTAGTAAAACTAGCCAATATTACATAATTATTATTTCAATAGCCCAATTTCAAAATTTTAAAATTCAGTCTTAATCGACAGACATCACTTCGAGGCTCCGGGTAATAAACCCCACAATCTCTATAGTTTAGTCCCCTTTCTGTTGTGATAGCCATTCCATAAGAGCTTATGCTTAACATCCAAAATCTTGTCACATTTTCACTTCTTACATTTTCCTATAATTGGGAGAATTTGTTTTGGAGCAGAACAATTTGGTCTTTTGTGATCATTCTTTAGTTAGATTCTCATGACCTTCATTATTTAGGGATATGGGTCATGGAAAACCATGAAAGTCAAGAAATAAGAACATTTCATTTTCCTGGCCTGGAAATTCATGGAATTTAAGTCTGGGTCATGGGAAGTCATAAAAAATAGTATTGATTGTATGAAATAAATAAGGCAGATAATAGTATTAAACTGTAAGACTCTGAAACACCAGTGTTACAGTTCAGATGTGATAGCAATTGAAAGAACCTTTGCCATCGAATGTATTAGTCCAATAAACACCATTTTACATAGTTCAAACTTGAGGCTTTTATTCACAAATACTTAACAATAGCAAAGACCATGCATGTATGTCCAGTGACAACAACATGAGCTTGAAAAAGTGAACTATTCAATGTCATAAAAAAATTTATCTTTTAAAAACACCACTCTGGGATATGTTTTATAAACTAACACAAGTATGTTACCCCGTACACTGGCTCCGATTGGCTACTCACATTTGGCATACACTAATTATGTAGCTTTTGTTATTCATCTCTACAAAAACAACAGTGATGTCTAGTGTGCAAGGTTTTGCCCTCAAACTGTGAATATCAACCTTGGTAGTTTGTGTCTCTGTCAATATTTACTAGTTCCCCCCAATTATTATTAGTGGCAAGGAAAATATCCACCAAGTGCTATTTACCTCCACTTTGGGTAATAATAGTTAACTATTCCAGGAAAAGTTTAAAAAAATAATACCCAGTTTATTTTTTTTGGAACCCTAACCCTGTAACTGGGAAGAATCCCTCCACTCTCAGAGCTAAAAATGAACTTGAAAACTTTGTTTGAAAAATTATGGGAAATTAGATGGCCACTGACAATAGATTATTCCTGCATGGCCATTTACTTAATACTCATTGTCATAATCTTTTCTTACATGGCAATGGAAGAATTGTATCTGTTGTTATAATCATCTCTTTCCCATGTACCCATTTTCACTATATTAATTCCAGCAGTAAATCTGAAGTCAGATATCACAGGATAATAAATTCTGCGCAAATTACACAGTTCCAAAGACACTACTTGATGATGATAAAGGGCTCTTTTCAATTTTGGAATCTTCTTTTTGCCACAGTATCCTAAGATGTACCACTGACCATCTGAAAGTACCTCAAATTTGAGGGCATTGCAGTCTGAAATGTTGTCAGGTTCATGTTCCACTCTCAATTGCACCTTCTGCTTTTTGACTTGCATATTATAGCACTTTTTTAGACCTTCTTGATATCGCATTTCCCAATTAGAACCAACAATGGGAAAATATTCCACCGTTTGTTGTGGTTCGGTTTGTTCGTGCTCATCTGTTTCCTCTTCATCTTGTTGTGAGTATTCATCATCGTTATCATCGCTTTCTTCAGAGTCTTCGCCAACCAACAGCTCTTCGAGCAGGGGAATCACTGCATCTGCTTCTTGTGGAGGCTGAGCAAAGTCGACTATGCAACGCTGGCGATCATAAACAAAACAATTGCAGTGGCCTCGTGTTTTAAGGTCTACAGGCGGCAAAGTGTCGTAGCGTTCTTCGTCATTCGTAATCTCTCGTGGTCGAATCACTGCTGTTGCTGGAGCTGGGACGACATCAAAATCCCAAATAAGTGCACATTCGTAGTTTGGGCTGTCTTGCTCTCTTGGATCTGTGAACTGGATAAAAATGAATACAAAGAGATGAGCTTTAGAATCTTCGGCATGAATTACCTTCGCTACATCGAAAATTGCACATCGAAATGCAAAACAAAATAAAGTAGATTTCGGTACCATTTCCACCGAAGCGACAGCTATATTTCTTAACTATACTTTCAACTTACCTTCAAGTTGCAACTTGTTCGCAGAGAAATTAAGACAGGACTGCGTGCGTTGTTGAAAACGTCTTCCAATTGAACGCGGCCATTGTTTAAAGGAACCATTGAAATCCTTCTTTCTGTCATTTTATCAACGAAACTAACGTGCACTTGACGACAAACAAGCTCAACACAAGGCAAACCAAGTGGGCAGACAGGGAAATCTTCTTTAGAAATGCAGTACAAATACAAAAGCGGCGTATTTTGAAATACAGTCGCGCATTCGCCAAGCACCTCCACGAAGGACGCCATTTTGATGTTACTGGATCGACTCTCTGAGCGTAATGATGACGTCACGAAATTTTCGATAATATACTTTAAATCGCAATGCATTGTGGGTCTAGTGTCATTCTTCCTCTGGTCTAAAACCGTAGCTCCCCAGTAATTTAATTTGCATTTATTTAAATGTCTGAATTCACTGACCTTAGACATAATAAAAAATAGGTCTAGTGCCCGCGATCCAATATAAACCCTTTTCCGTTCAGCGTTAAAACACGTTATTTCGATGAGTTTTATACCTGAGCCCGAGATATGGTCACGTGATACTGGTCAGTGGACTCTTTTTGTTGACAGCTGTTAATCGACCATAACGTGGATGACCAGTATCAAAGAGGTTAGGGTCAATCTATTTCTGAAGTGGGCGACGTGCTTGCGTATGGACGTACGCGCTCGCTAGCCATGCCGCTAGCGGTGGTGACCATGAAATCTCACGTTCATGGTTTTCTTATTTCTGTAAATTTTCTAGGGATTTGGTGCTCCACTCTGTGACCCTTCGGCCACTGTGGAGCTCCGCTTTGATTTTCGCCCGCACAATACACATTACGCGAAAGAAAAAACGGACACATTACGGGAAAAAAAATATTCAGTCGAAGTTTAAAATGTCGTTACTCAAATACGGAGTTTTTTAAAAGCAAAAATTTTCGTGTCAAAAAGTGGAATCTGACAATGAATCAGAAACCAAAGTTCACCAAAAATCATCGATGATGACAAAAACTCCCAAAGCAATCAATCACCAATTGAAGAAGAGGAAGAAGAAAAAAATAAGTGTGGGATAGCACTCGCACTAAAGTAAACGAGCTGAGGAATGTTTTGATGTAATATTTTATATGTTTTTATGTTTATGCTCTCGGCTTTCTCATGCATGAAAGCGCCAAAAACGTATTTTGTTTGTCAGCAGATATGTCGCCATTCTTGATGCAAATCTTTTATATTTCGCCAATATGGCTGTTTTTACTTGATCTGTGAGGAGTCTTGCAGTTTTTGTAGTTTTTGCAGTTCAATTTTAAGGAAACAACATTTTTTTGACCATTTTTTAATGTAAGATCTTATTTCGAATACAGATTTTTTTAATTAGTTTTTAATAAGTAGTTTTTAATTGTAATTCGTTTCTTATATATTATTGTATATCGTAGGTTTTTTAATGTGTATCTTAGATTTTTTAATACTTGTAAATAGGAGGGCCACGAGTTTGTTAGCTTTTTAGCTATTAAGTGCTACCCTCTATAAATAAAGACGTTACTTACTTACTTACTTACTTACTTACTAAACAACTTTTGAGTTAACAGCGTATTTTGGCGTTGGAAAAGCTTTTTTAAAAGAAATGTAGGGATAAGTGGTCAAAGATGGCTGACAAATTTAGGTGTTTTTATTCCGTGTAACGCGACACGTATCAATTATGACTGACTTGGGAAGGGAGAATAAATTAATACATTTAATGTCGCAGTATTTACAAGGGGAATTACAATTGACAATTTATACCAGCTGCAAAGATTGAGAAGAATACGTTCTGTTACTTACAAGCATGAAGGACCATCCTCTAATTCAAAATCGTTGAAATCAATTTTCATTTCCATGCCACGTGGAATATTAACCGAATAAACGCAGTGCATATTTCCAGGATACTTCATTGGAAAACCAGGACTTTTAAGCGAGTTGTTAACAATTGTACCACATTCTAATAATAAAGAGCAAAGGGTATTTATTATTTTACAGACGCCTTTGCCATTGGAATTTTTGCCTTCACTTGAACAGCAAAGGCTTTCTCAGGGGGGGGGGGGGAACTCCCTTTGTTTCACGACTGAAAAAGGAGTCATAGCGATGCCGGGCAACCGAATGTGCGCAGTAGCTATCGAAAGGTTGCTAAGGGAACAGTGAATAGCTTGACACAGTCATTGTCTAGTTCGCATGTCTTGATCTTGACCGTGCACAAAACACAATAGCTATTTGCATTTTGTTTGTTCTTTTAAAGTTTGCCGGACATCACAACAACAAACAGTGATAACGGTGTCCAATTAAAAATAACTCCAATGATTCTGAAATGATTTACCATTTTTGGTTGTTAAATGTCAGCCGTGACCTATCTTCGCTTGGTATTCCACGCCGCCAAAATATTCTCAGTGACGTGAAACATCAGGTGAGAAATCAGTGGCATAAAACACCAAACGCAAACACCGCCACTATTCGCATTTCACACGCATGCAGAATTTATATTGAAATCTTTCTGAGAAAACAAAACTTTGGGTGATGTCATTCTTAGCAACGGCTTGATTAATATAGACTCGCACGGTTTCCAGGCACCGCTATGTCTCCAAAGAAAAGTGCCGACTTTCTTCCCCACCACCCCCCCCCCCCCCTGGGCTTTCTTTCCTCACGTCCGGAGTCGCCTCGTTCCCATACCTTAACTTTAACCTAACCTTTAACCTGCGTGATTGAGAGCAAGAGCTCCGGTGGGAATTGTTTAGGATTACAGTCGAACCTCGATTATCCGGACCTCGATTATCCGGATTTCTCTATTATCCGGACTTCCCAATGTTTTCATGATATTAATTAGTGACATTCAAGACCAGATATAACTAAGTTCTACGACGATTTTAACGTTATCTCAAGGTGGTTTACCTGTCAAGAAACATTGGAAAACCTCTGATGTGTGGTTTCCAATCGAACAACATTTGATACTTCGGCAGACAACTTCCTTATTCACTTTCCACTAGCCATAAAAACATTCACACAAATAAATTTGCTTTCTGTCTTTGCTTACTTGTATTATACTGAAGTTTACAAGGCAAAATGGCAAAATTCAGAATGTTTTAATCCGTCTTTGAAGTGAAAAACATCGTAGAAAGTTCGATCGGTTGACACCGTATGGTCATTAAAGTTCCGTTTTACCATACGTTGATACGTCCATAAGTCTATACGTACCCTAGTCTTTATTAGATGATAGTTAGTCTTGAAATGTTATCTTCGCGTAAATTTAGAGTTAAATAAATGGCAGAATAAATAACCGTGGGGCTCCGCTTTTAGGCTTGGCTTAATCTTACACGAATACGTGTGGAAGGGGTTAGACATAAAACTGCGGTACAAAAGCTTATTATTTTTTAAAACAGAAATAGTTGCACTTCACCTTCTGAACGAAATTATATCGGCCGGTTTTCTGATCTTCCCTTGAATGTTTACCTGCTTTTCACATTTTTTCAACCGCTTTTGACGTACATCTACATAGACAGTCTATTTAAATTAAGCCGATAGTTAATTATTTACCGCGAGCTGATTTTTTTTACTCGTCAGTTGATTTTCTTTTTCAAATATACTAAAAAGAACAAATTGTGTATCGCCATACAGCTACGATTTTAATAAACTACATAGGCCTTTCGACCGTAACGGTCCTCTTCAGTGTAGTAACATTTGAAATGGCAACGACCAGTAACATGATATTACAGTACAGATAGGGTGTGTCGAGATATTTATAAAATTAAGTAACGCCGGTGCGTAATGCACACGGATCAACCCTATTAAGGCCATCAGGCTCACTAGTGCGCAACTTACTTATCCAAATGGACTCTAACTCATTTAACTTCTCAGGAGAAGAATGGCTTAATACTACAAACTTAAATGTTTGGTTAAAAGTAGAATTATGGGAATCTAAATGAATTTTAAGGGCAGACTCCTTGCTGTTTCTATGCCCAGTAATGCGGTCACGCAACTTTTGGGTTGTGTTACCTACATATTGTTTTTTACAAAATATACATTCTGCCATATAAACTAAAGATCTAGAAGTACATGAAGATTTGCAATTAATACGAAAAGAATTCCCTGTAGTGGTACTATTTACGGTGTTGATGGGATTAATTAAATTACAGGATAAACATCGTTTAACCCCACATGGAAGTGTCCCTTTGCTCTCACCCGGAACAGACAAAGAAATAGCCTTACGTTTGTACAAAAGGTCTCTAAGATTGGATGCCCTGCGAGTGCAAATCATAACACGAGCTCCTAAATCCCTCCAAATGGGTGATTTGTCCAAGATCTTGGAGCCCTGTAGAACAAATTCCCTGGTTTGCTTAGCACCCGGGCCATATGTAATAACCCAAGGTACTATGTTTTTGTTCTCTTGATTTCTCATGTTATACGACAGAACCCGGGGTTTGGAGGCTATCTTGTTAAGAATACGTTTAACCGACCCTCTGTTGTAACCACTGATTATAAAAGCATCAGCCAGCTCGTCTAATCTGACCAAAAGCTTGTCATTGTTGGAGATGATACGTCTAAGACGTATGCCTTGGGAATAAACCACACTGTTAAAAGTATGACCTGGATGGCTGGATTTCTTTTTCAGTCGTTGTCGATTTAATTCTCCCGCGTGTTGTATTGTTTTGTCATGACATTATGTTTAATTACCGGGAGTTGATTTTTTTTTACCGTGAGTTGATTCCGTTTTACCAAGAGTTGATTTTTTTACAGTGAATTGTATTTCTCAGTTTCCCTTGTTGATGTTCTTTTGTCGTGAGTTGAAGATCTTCTGCCCAAGGGAGTTGGCAGGCTTTGTTTTTATTTTAATTGTTTTATTGCTGTGTGCTTATTTTGTTCTACTTCAAGAAAATATGCTGTGTCGTGGGCATTTTTGCTGTGCCGCAAGATATTTATGGCTGTAGACTTCATTAAAAAAAATAATCACGAGCATTTGGCTTAACCTTATTATTTGTTAAATATTACATACCTGCTGTTGGTCGCGTATCACTCTCTGCTGAGGTAAAAGCAAAATCACTGGTTACTGATGACAGTGCTCAACCACAATAATTGATATCGTAGTCTTAAAAAAATGTAAGGTCTAACCTTATTTTCGTCAAATTCAGGAATACGCCACCTTTTGAATCAAAATCAGTCGCGATATGCTTCCGTCAATCAAGTTCATTGTGTCCTTATTTAGGGTGCGGTTTCCTTTCACCGCGTATGTCAATTCAATCTAGAGCTCCGTCGAAAAATGACCAGGGAAAAATTCTGAAGTAGATTAGCTTTGGCGAGTCGTTTATTGACAGGTATTTACGAGTAGTCGTTGCTCGATGTTGCAAGAGCACCAGACGCTGTGCTACATGGAAGTGGAACAGAATGTGTTTTGTCCGAGGATAAAATTTCGCAGTGGAAAGAGTATGAACAGGAATACGAATGTCGTACTTTCTCGATTAAACGCCTGACCCCGATTAAACGCCGGCCTCGTATAAACGCCGGGTCAAAATTGCTAACTTTTAAATAAACGCCGGTGGCGTTTGGTCGAGGTCCCGGCGTTTATTTGAGGTCAAGCTAACAAGTAAATATACACTCTTGAATGGCAGCGCTATGACATACTAGTACAATATGCTGCTTTGGAACTTTCAAGAAACGTTCAAAAGAAATGTCCGGGCGTTACATAGCTACGATGGACGCTGTACAACAAAATAAAACCCACCGAACTTCGCGTTCTTGTCTTCGTGACTGATGCATTTCCTTTCTTATCTTAGTGCTCAAACTCGCAGTCGTGAAATCTCGAATATCCCGCCAGCGTTTGCTTATAAGTTGGACGAGGTCGTTTAAAAACGAGTGAGACGTTGGCGACATTCCCTTTTATGAACCTAAAACTTTGTACCCATAACCTTTACTTGAATGCTCCTTTATTGTTCATATACCGTTTATGTTCTGTTTGTCGCAAATCTTGATTGCAACATAAACGTGTCCAATCCGCAATAATGTACCTTTGGGTAATTATTAAGACCCAGGGACTGTTTTTCGGGGCAAACCGAAGAGAAAAATCGCCCCGTCTTGACAAACTACCCCTTCGTCTTGGAGGTAGGTAACAGTAAATCAATCTGAAAAATGACAGAAAATTACAGTCCTTTAATAAACGCCGGGTCCACCAAGCGTTTAATTGAGAAAGCAAGTTCTGGACTATCCCTTCTCGCACCTGGGGTTCAACCCCTTTATAGTGCGCAAAAGGGATAGTTCTGGGTCTGGACTATCCAAAATCATGTTTTGTTTTATTTTCTGCTAGTTATTATCGCTCATACTGTTAAAAACCTGACTTTTCATTTGTTCTTTAAGAGAAGTAAAACATTTTAGTATCTTCAGCTAAAACTATCGAGTTTTTATCCCTTAACTAACACTACCCTGACTGAAAACAACTAACAATCACTTCTTTTGAATAATCCATTCGTGCCTAAGCTTACCCATAGCTGTTCCGCTGAGTAACCTAATCACTTACACGAAAATTGACAGAAACGTGATGGACATTCGTGTAGTGCGGTGGATTCGTTTAAGAATTTTTATTTTTTTATCTATTTCATGCCGGACTTTAAGTATAAAAAATTATTATAAGGTGTAAAATACGTATTTTTAGTCATGTACTGACTTGCTTCTTATTCTTATTCAAGTGGGAGACTCCATACTATATCACTAGAAAGTGTTTCGTAACTATTTTATACCATGCCATAGAAAATACGCTAACTAGATTTCGTCAAGAAATAGATCGCAGCGCACGATGGGAAGGTTGGGTTGAATACTGCCGCATATACAACGGCCTATTCTGAAGATTATTCGAGCTCCCTTTTTCTGTGATGAGAGAAATTGAAGAACGGAATTTTAGGGCTATAAGAGTAATTGGTCAAGTTACATTGAGGTCAGTGGCATCAAAGAAATTTTTCTCGTCTTCGACAGATTTATCTTGAAATAGCAATTGTTCTCAGTGAAATTCGACATTGTTTACAGTCTTGTTTACAGTATTTCTAGCTTATCCGGAATCCACGAAGTGCGTATTTCTGAAGAGACCGCCAATTTTTAATGCAAATATCTCTTCACTTTGACGTATGCTCGCAGCTTTATTGACTTCTAGTAAATATTTGTATAATTATGAATCGCCAGAGCAAATCAGCGTAAATTGTTTCCGGTATTCTTTGTTCGACTGGCCTCGAGATTGAGTTTGACGACGTTGGGTAAAGGCAATGACTCAAAATAAGTTTTGATTGACGGAACCCACTCGCCAACTGAAAGTTGCCAGGTCAAAAAGTATGAAGGAAAGACAACACGTTGGAGCTAAGTAACCCCTTCTAGATGACTGATCATGAAAAATGGCACATAAGATGCTGTACCTACCAAGTGGAACCAGAGTGAAAAATAACTGAAATCCTCTTCTTTCCAAAAAGTAGTCTGAATGGAATTTTATGACTGCAGATGCTCCAGTAACTAGAACAGCTTTTCCAGTCCAGTGACGACAGAACACACCATATGCCTGACCTTTGTCGTTAGTTATCTTCACATAGTCATAACTACAAAGAAAAATATATGCAACGACTTAAATGCCAATTATTCCGTAGGCAAAATACAACCTATGGATATATGTTGACATATGATGTGATTTTCTGGTTTATGTGTGAAAGACGGAAGAAACATGCTATCCTGCCGTTCACTCACTCAATCGTACTTCTTTGAAAAGGTAATAGTACGTGACATGCTTATTCAACTTCCCCCTGACCGAAGTCGTCTTAAGCTTCTTGAGGGGTTTTAGTTCAATCCATTACTAATGCGTAAGGTTTTGCAGTTTCTTACCCGCAGATCAAACTCATTTCAATAATACACAATGACGAAAATAATAATAAATAAATAATAAAATATTTATATAGCGCCATATCCATGGCTCATGGCGCTTTACAGTAAAATATTTATTAAAAAATGAAATTTACTTAAAAAAATTTACATCAGTGATAAAAGGAAAATACTAACAAATAAAAAGCTAAGCTGTAAAAATGGAAATGAACTAGGAATCATTAAAGCCTTTAAATGAAAAACTAACTCATTAACTAACTAACTGATTAGCTAAGTAACTAACTAACTGTCTAACTAAACTATCTAATTTACTGGTTAACTGAATAACTAAAAGTCTAATTATAAAATTTGTTAAAAAGGTATGTCTTTCTACAAGTCTTAGAATCTGATCGCGAGCCGCTCTCTCTTATATAGTTCGGGAGAGAGTTCCATAGGCTAGGTGTTACAAAAGGGAGATGGTATTTTTACATGGTATTTATACATGAACTTCCCTCACATAATCACGCTTATGAACTTAGTATGTCAGAAAGTTATTCAGTTTTCCACTGACTGAAGTCTTGTTGGGTTTGTTGAGGGCTTTTTTTCGCTCCACGACTTTTACTTACCTGCATGATGGCATATACCCTACTTCGAAATCCCGAAAGTCAATTTTCATTGCCTTGCCATTTGCGATTGGAACTATGTAAGTACAGTCCATATTGCTTGGGTAGTTGCTTGGATAGCCAGGACTTGTTAGTGTGTTACTTACCACTGACCCACATCCTGTTAAGAAAAAAGGATACCTCTTAAACTCTCTAAGCCAATAAAAATGTGTAGAATATGTTTACTACTGAAGTACTCGATTGTCAAACATTGTTTTTACTGCAACCATCTTTAAAAAAACACAACTTGCAGCTATCCCTCCCACTTGGAAATAATAATAATAATAATAATAATAATAATAATAATAATAATAATAATAATAATAATAATAATAATAAAATAATAATAATAAAATAATAATAATAATAATAATAATAATAATAATAATAATAATAATAATAATAATAATAATAATAATAATAATAATAACACAAGTCATTTTATCACAGGAGTGAGCCGAGATAGCAGTGCTCGGAAACGGAGCAAATCATCTGTCAACCTTTGTTAAGAAAAACGTCACCTTCACTCTTCTTTTTCTCTTAAAGTTTTTAAATAAATACATACACGCGTGTTGTGTTTCACACCGCCGTGGCATAAATATTAACCCGAGAAGCGAAGCTTCGAGGGCTAATATGCTAGTTTTAAGAACATCAAATTTCCAAGGGGCAACTATCAGACCGA
>NC_135759.1:6773613-6849480 GCF_052425735.1 Oculina patagonica
TGTGAAATCAGCCAAAGAAACAGTTCAACCCATTACCGGCCTTTCATACTGGCAGTCACTTCATGTACCTGTAGCCAAACGTCTAGTTAAACCTTAGAAACCGAAATTATTTTATCTGGTTTGGTCTGCAACCACTTGGCCAGCATGCGGTGCAAAATTTCATACAAGATGCGCCCTATCTCTAAATTATTCTTGAAAGGGTTTGGTCCTACCGACAGTTCAATCCTTATATTCCAACTTATTTGCATTCAAGAATTATTTGCCTGTCGAAATAAGCCACTATTCTAATGGTAAAACCAAGTGGATATATGTACAAAAAGGCGAACCAAGTGTCAAGGCATCTCTTGAAGAAACCCAAGCCAGCGAAAGAGCTAAAGAGAGCGAAACCTATAGGCTGTAAAAATTATAATGACTTCTATAATACTGTTAAGTTGTTGAATTGTAAAAAATAATATTTTTAATGTACGCCGAGTATGTATGTATTTGAGTTCAATCGGGCCAAATCGTTTTTCTTGTCTGCAGGAAAAAAATGATGCGACAAGAAATATCGAAATGGAAAGACGAGGAAAGGAAGACGACAAGGAGGTTGTGTAGGGTGCATGAAGTGTCCCTCTACTTTATTCGTTTCGAATCTGAGTAGAAATTAACTATAAAATGAAATGTTCCTTAAATAGAATTAGAAAAATTGGCGTTAAAACAACATTAAAAATAAAAAAATAAAATATTCAAAATATCTGTGTTCACCTTGTAAAGCGAGAGAGGCGCTGTTTTCGCTCCAGATTGAAGCTAACAGAAAGAAAACGATTTTTATGATGCACATGGGCTCGTCGTCCATAATCGCACACGTTGTTACCAATTCCCTTGCGATCCGTCCTGTGGAAGCAGGAGATAAGAGGATCAAAACATGTGACCTCTCACGCAAAAAAAGGTTCCTTAGGACTTGCCGTTTTGACACGGATAGCCGCGCGTTTGCCGTTCAGTAGCCGTGTGCACGGAAAGGGGTGCCGTTTGAGCCGTGTAAGCTATCCGTGTAACATAAATTAAGGGCCGTTTGAGCCGTGTGGCCGTTCCGTGTAAAAAAAATTGTCAGCCGTTCGAGCCGTGTGACCGTTCCGTTTGAAGAAATTGACTAGCCATTCAAGCCGTGCAGCCGTTCCGTGTGAAGAAATTTACTTGCCGTTCGAGCCGTGTAGCCGTTCCGTGTGAAGAAATTTACTGGCCGTTCGAGCCGTGTAGCCGTTCCGTGTGAAGAAATTTACTAGCCGTTCGAGCCGTGTAGCCGTTCCGTGTAAAGAAATTTACTAGCCGTTCAACCGTTCCATGCAAAGAAAACTTTTAGCCGCTCGAGCAGCAAAAGCTATCCGTTTAAAGTTCGTCAGCCCTTGAAGCGGCTCAAGCTACACGCTTCACATACAAAACTTACTTTGATAATAAAAGTACTCAAATTGCAGATATGTATAAGAATATTTGTAGTGCCCTGACCAAACAGAATGTTTTGACTTTGAAATGATTTCGCAGCGCGGGACAGTTAAACAATGGCGGCCTTCTTTTACTTAATTTTGTGACGTGCGTAGAAGCATAAAAACGAAAAACTAAGAGAAAAAAATCTGCTTGGATGCTTTGACTTTGAAATGATTTCTCAGCGCAGGACAGTTAAACAATGGCGGCCTTCTTTTATTAAATTTTGTGACGCGCGTAGAAGCATAAAAACGAAAAACTAAGAGAAAAAAAATCTGCTTGAATGCTTTGACTTTGAAATGATTTAGCAGCGCGAGACAGTTAAACAATGGCGGACTCCTTTTACTTAATTTTGTTACGCACGTAGAAGCATAAAAACGAAAAACTAAGAGAAAAAAATCAGCTTGGATGCTTTGACTTTGAAATAATTTCGCAGCGCGGGACAGTTAAACAATGGCGGCCTTCTTTTACTTAATTTTGTGACGCGCTTAGAAGCATAAAAACGAAAAACTAAGAGAAAAAAATCTGTTTGGATGCTTTGACTTTAAAATGATTTCTCAGCGCAGGACAGTTAAACAATGGCGGCCTTCTTTTATTAAATTTTGTGACGCGCGTAGAAGCATAAAAGCGAAAAACTAAGAGAAAAAAATCTGCTTGAATGCTTTGACTTTGAAATGATTTAGCAGCGCGGGACAGTTAAACAATGGCGGACTTCTTTTACTTAATTTTGTGACGCGCTTAGAAGCATAAGAACGAAAAACTAAGAGAAAAAAATCTGTTTGGATGCTTTGACTTTGAAATGATTTCTCAGCGCAGGACAGTTAAACAATGGCGGCCTTCTTTTATTAAATTTTGTGACGCGCGTAGAAGCATAAAAGCGAAAAACTAAGAGAAAAAAATCTGCTTGAATGCTTTGACTTTGAAATGATTTAGCAGCGCGGGACAGTTAAACAATGGCGGCCTTCTTTTACTTAATTTTGTGACGCGCTTAGAAGCATAAAAGCGAAAAACTAGGAGAAAAAAAATCTGTTTGGATGCTTTGACTTTAAAATGATTTCTCAGCGCAGGACAGTTAAACAATGGCGGCCTTCTTTTATTAAATTTTGTGACGCGCGTAGAAGCATAAAAGCGAAAAACTAAGAGAAAAAAATCTGCTTGAATGCTTTGACATTGAAATGATTTAGCAGCGCGGGACAGTTAAACAATGGCGGCCTTCTTTTACTTAATTTTGTGACGCGCTTAGAAGCATAAAAACGAAAAACTAGGAGAAAAAAATCTGTTTGGATGCTTTGACTTTAAAATGATTTCTCAGCGCAGGACAGTTAAACAATGGCGGCCTTCTTTTATTAAATTTTGTGACGCGCGTAGAAGCATAAAAGCGAAAAACTAAGAGAAAAAAATCTGCTTGAATGCTTTGACTTTGAAATGATTTAGCAGCGCGGGACAGTTAAACAATGGCGGACTTCTTTTACTTAATTTTGTTACGCACGTAGAAGCATAAAAACGAAAAACTAAGAGAAAAAAAATCTGCTTGGATGCTTTGACTTTGAAATGATTTCTCAGCGCAGGACAGTTAAACAATGGCGGCCTTTTTTTATTAAATTTTGTGACGCGCGTAGAAGCATAAAAACGAAAAACTAAGAGATAAAATCTGCTTGAATGCTTTGACTTTAAAATGATTTTGCAGCGCGGGATAGTTAAACAATGGCGGCCTTCTTTTACCTAATTTTGTGACGCGTGTAGAAGCATAAAAACGAAAAACTAGGAGAAAAAAAATCTGTTTGGATGCTTTGACTTTAAAATGATTTCTCAGCGCAGGACAGTTAAACAATGGCGGCCTTCTTTTATTAAATTTTGTGACGCGCGTAGAAGCATAAAAGCGAAAAACTAAGAGAAAAAAATCTGCTTGAATGCTTTGACTTTGAAATGATTTAGCAGCGCGGGACAGTTAAACAATGGCGGACTTCTTTTACTTAATTTTGTTACGCACGTAGAAGCATAAAAACGAAAAACTAAGAGAAAAAAATCTGCTTGGATGCTTTGACTTTGAAATGATTTCTCAGCGCAGGACAGTTAAACAATGGCGGCCTTTTTTTATTAAATTTTGTGACGCGCGTAGAAGCATAAAAACGAAAAACTAAGAGATAAAATCTGCTTGAATGCTTTGACTTTAAAATGATTTTGCAGCGCGGGATAGTTAAACAATGGCGGCCTTCTTTTACCTAATTTTGTGACGCGTGTAGAAGCATAAAAACGAAAAACTAAGAGGAAAAAATCTGCTTGGATGCTTTGACTTTGAAATGATTTCCGGCAACGCGGGACACTTAAACAATGGCGGCCTTCTTTTACTTAATTTTGTGACGCGTGTAGAAGCATAAGAACGAAAACTTTTTGTTCGTCTGCAACGCAGGCTAGGATGCTTTGACTTTGAAATGATTTCACAGCGCGGGACAGTTAAACAATGGCGGACTTCTTTTACTTAATTTTGTTACGCGCCTAGAAGCATAAGAACGAAAATCTAGAGAAAAAATCTGCTTGGATGCTTTGACTTTGAAATGATTTTGATGCGCGGGACAGTTAAACAATGGCGGCCTTCTTTTACTTAATTTTGTGACGCGCATAGAAGCATAAAAACGAAAAACTGAGAGAAAAAAAAATCTGCTTGAATGCTTTGACTTTGAAATGATTTCGCAGCGCGGGACAGTTAAACAATGGCGGCCTTCTTTTACTTAATTTTGTTACGCGCGTAGAAGCATAAAAACGAAAAACTAAGAGAAAAAAATCTGCTTGGATGCTCTGACTTTGAAATGATTTCGCAGCGCGGGACAGTTAAACGCGCGGCCGTTCAACATCATCCGTGTGAAGAAAATATACATCCGTGCAGCCGTTCGACTTCATCCGTGTGAAGAAAATTTACATCCGTGAGCCGTTCGACTTCATCCGTGTGGTTGTAGCCGTTCGACTTCATCCGTGCGAAAAAAAAATTACATCCGTGTAGCCGTTTAACTTCATCCGTGTAACAAAAATTTACATCCGTGTAGCCGTTCGACTTCATCCGTGTGAAAAAAAATTACATCCGTGTAGCCGTTCAACTTCATCCGTGTAACAAAAATTTACATCCGTGTAGCCGTTCTCGGTATCCGTGTAGAACGGCTCATCGAGCCGTTTCTCATCCGTTCGCTTGCCGCGCGTTTCGCTGAACACACGGATTCCGTAAGGAACGTTTTGGCGTGAGAGGTCACACATTAACAGTTATGGGAAAAAAAGATGATGTATTCAAAGCTTGGATGAGGACAGCGGAGAATCGTTATGTACTAAACATTTATGTTAACAGTAGTAATGTATAGGCGTAGTCTATGAGAGACAATTTAAAAAAAAAAATGCAAAATTACTTACTCAGATAAAAACAAAAAGGATTTTCTTACAGAATTTGTTTAGCATCACTTGACTTGTGCTGAAGTCTTTCTTAAACAGTTTTCGTCTGGCGCAAAATAACCAAAGAACAATCTGTGGTCTTTCTATTTAGCTTTCCTATCACCAGTTTTCTTAACAATATTGAATAGGCGCTGAATTGTATTGAAATTCCATCTGTTAAACGATATATTTAAATCTGTCTAGACTCCCTAAGGCTGGCCGTGAGTAAGGAACGAGGAAAGAGTAAAGAGTCTGCGTTCAAGGCTAACACGGCGAATGTCTACACAGAAATAGGTTTTTGCCTCTTATATTATAACTTGAATTTTTCGCTATGAAGTAAGGTCGGAGTTGTTTAATTTTCGAAGGACTTCAGTTAACCTGAAGCATGGTCAATAAAGAAAACTGAATAAAGCCCGGTAAAACTCATTGTTTAATGATATTGTTCGCTTTTGTGACCTTGAACGCATACTAAACACAATAGGTTTTCAGATGCGTCGGAACAACTAACCAACAGATGAGAAACGTGCCTTTAGCAAAATCCAACCAAAAATGTGGGAATCCAAAACAAAGGCTGTGTACGGTCGTGGGGCTTCAAACACATTTTTTTAAAGACCTTTTTAACCCTGTCTGTCAAGTTTCCAGAGTTTCCGCAACCATTTTGTCAGTTTTTAACCATGTTGGAGTAATAACTTGCGATGAAAAATTAAACACCACTGTTTTGAAAACAAGCTATAAAACCCAGAGTTATTATGACTAATAATCCCCAGGGAACCAGATTTTAATTATACTGTCAACGCTCTCAGTGTTATGTTAAAGTAAACAAATGTAGAAAATGGGTTTATCTCCCTGTAAAATATGGTTAGGATTTTCTGGTGTCGGCATCACGTTATACAACATGTATGAAATATGTGAACACCGTTTTGTCGAAATAGAAGACAATTTGGTAACACACACACACACACACAAATGTTAGTAAAACGTATTTTTTTTTCTCTCTCAGATAGAAAAAGAAGAGAACTTTTACAGAAATTGTATGGCATCATATTTGACCAGAAACCCATAAGAGTTGAAACGTGTAACGCGCGTGCACAGCGTTTGAATATTCATTTTGCTAAGTACCATATTTGGAAACACGAAGAATTTTTCCGCGAATGCTTTATACACGTAATGACACACGCAACATAATTTCTGGTTTTGTGGTAAGTTGCTTGAATTTCGACCTAAACGCCGTAAATTTCTTACAGAAACTAAAGAAATGCATTAAGTGTATCGAAGCGAAGTTCTTCTGACTACTTCAAGAAGATGAAACCGAGGAGAATTAACCAAATTTAAATTTATTTCAACTAAGCTTGCTCAAAAACAAGATTACGCCATCGAGCACGAGCTAGCGCGCGCTGTGAATTTAATCCAAATATAGTAATTTTGATTGGTTAAATGTTTCTCGTGATCTTCCAAATATGGTACTTAGTGTAAACGAATGTGCAAACGCTTTGTACAGTGCGAATCATAGGGAGTTACACGTTTCAATCCTTATGGGTTTCTGATTTGACTTACTTCTGACACAAGTCGTGCTTAAACAATTTTCGCAGTGCTTCAAAACTGTTAGAAATAATTTACAGCTGTTGAATTGTATTGAAATTCTATCTGTTAAAAATCCGTATAGACCTCATAGGACTGGTGAAATTAATGCTACGGCAAGGCAGTAAGTAAGAAAGAAGAATCCAGATTCGTGGCTACTTTGGCCAGCGTTTAACAGTAAGAGGTCTCGCTCTTAAATTTGATTTTTGAGTTTCTTCACAAAACTTCAGTCAACGTGGAGTAATTTTACTTTCTTCCTACACAACTGTTGTAAAATGTAGCCTACCCTCTCACTCATTCGTTTTTGAAGGCAAACGTGTTTCACTCTTGTAAAACACGATCGCCTCTATAAAGGCCAGACTACGTTGGAGACTATAATTGTCCAAATCTATTTAGACTACTGATCGCCAGGGAACCGGCCTTTTATTATATTGCCAAGGTTCTCTATCGCTTATAAATCTCCCCTATGAAGTGAATTACGCAGCATGAAATCGCTTATTAATGCATATTTTTTTACTACGTAAAGAACCATAAATATGATGCTCTCCTTAAGGTCGCGCAGGACCTTTACTAATAAATAAATTAATTAGCTAAAATTTCTTGAGAGGTGGTGTTATCTTGTAAAGCTTAAATTCGCTGAATTTTAAACATCGATTCTGCTAAAACTTATCAAAGATATTAAAGGATGATGGAATTACATCATTATTGCCGTTTTACTAAAAGGTGACCGTCTACTGGGATGTTACCAGTTACAAGGCCTTAAAAGTTTAAATGCAGATAATGCGATTTTGTGTCCTAGATTTCAGTCAGCCGATAACACACCAAATTGGCGACGTTATTTTCCACTTAAGAAAGGCTATTGCCCGAAACGTCTTTTGTTTTTTCTTAAAAAAATCAATTTCATTTAACCTTGTGATAAATCATAACATCTTTTGTGTTATGACATAAACGAGAAATTCTTGTATCCAAAAAAATGCTGGAACTTATATGCTCCTATGAGAGTAAAAATGCGAAATCTAAACTTTGTTTTTTTCTTCTTTTTTGCTTCTTTTTGTGCAAAATTCGCTTCTGTTATAACGCAATAGAATACACCAAGTTACTGCCCCTCGCGAATCCACTCCTGAAATTCTATATCGTCGGAAAAAACTTTGACACAAAATTGCGGAGAATTCCGAAGACCTTCCGAGTTAAATAAGGGACCCCTAGCCTTGTATTATTGGACATTGAGAACGACCCGAAAAAGGAAATGCAAACGTATTCGAACATTGTAAACCTCAAAACGCCAGTTGCATAAAGCTAAAAACAAAGATTCTATTAAAATTATATACAATACTTGAAAACCGAAACCAAAAAGGTACTGAAAATGGATTACGCAACGTTTATCCCTATCCAGACCGGGGGTGGGGGGCAGAAAGTGCCCGCGCTGACTTTGGAAGCTTATTTCTTTTCCTTAACCAAACGCTGCCAAACTTTGCGAGTTTATCTAAAATTTATTTATCTGGGGATAATTTGGTATGATAGGTTATTGTGTAAGGAACTTGACGTCACCATGGCAACGGCATTTTGACAAGCATACTTTCCCAAATTTGTAATTTTCGTGTTTCTATTATAGAACAATAACTTTAATGCAATTATTTTCACCTTTTTACGGGTTTTAAGCACGTTTTTTATTGATTCTGAGTATTTTGCAGTGAGTTTGGGCGGTTTTCTGACGTTTTGAAAAACAGATTGAAATCCAAGGTGGCGGATCCATCAGATTACGCGAATTACCTCTTGCTAACAAACGTCTTTTTAAATGTTTTTTCTCTTAAGTGAGTTTTTTCTTTAAGAATCGTACTTTTACGGTGGGTGAGAAAAAGTGAATTGGGTACATTTTTAAATGATTTAAAAATCCGTGAAAAAACTAGAAAAAGGAATTTCGCCCACAAGATCGCCGAAAATAGCCGAATGCAAAGCTAAAAGTTGGCAACCTAAGTTTTACCTTAGTTCGCATGCAAAGAAGAACCTGAATTTTTGGATACGTTTTCTTGAACGGCAAGGTATTCAGCTTCTAAAATTATGTAATAACTTGACTTGAGTGTCATTCGAGAATTATTTACAAATTTTGTAAAAATACCTATATCTACTGATGGGGAAATCCTTTATTTAGGGATAAAATTCAGATTGTTTTTTCCCTATGTGCCATAACTCCAAATTTCTTTAATTACTTTGGGTGTGGAAGTCTTTTAGGCTATTGTAGCTTATGTATGAAATCAGCTTGGGTTCTCTTTCGAGAGATTTTTGAGGCGCCTCTGAAATAACGAATTTTAACGAAATAATATCAGCAAAAAATAATAATAATAATAATAATAATAATAATAATAATAATAATAATAATAATATAATATTTTCAAGAGGAGACCTCCAATCAGGGCCTAGGGGGTGGTTTTCAGGAGTCCCTTGAGAAAATAAATGTTAAACATTAAAATACATTAAAATCTAAAATAAATAAAAAGACAAAACCAAGAATTATTTAAGATTCACTACTTAACTAAGGTTAAAAATGGGAAATAAAAAAAGTATTAAAATCTAAAAGGAAGTACAAATGTCACAGATCTAAAATATAAAATAACTACCTACTGTCCTAAAAAAACTAATTATAAATGTAAACAGCGGACTGTTGCCGTGTTTTGGCGCCAAGCGGTCTTGTCAAAAAAGGCGATTTTATCCGACAGTAGTCTTACAAGTTCTTAGTACTCATAAGCCAAAATCTTGTTTCCTAAATACAGGTAGAATAAACTCGATTTTAGCGCCAAAGTAACAATATTTAACTGGAACAAGCTGAATGAATTTCTTGAGTGTGAGACATATCTTGACGAGATGTCGATTTCATGTCGCAAGACGAAAATGGAAACTAATTTGTATTGTGGGCCCATGCAATTAATGCATTCAAAATAACAAAATACCTAAAAAAAGATTTTCCAAATCAAAGGTTAAGTAAAAACTAAGGTCTTCCGTAAACACTGCAATTATTAAATGGTATAAAATTTTTAGTTTTGTGTGACATTGCGAAAATTAAAGAAAACTGTAGGAAATGATCAAATTACAAACTGAACTCTTCGACACATATTTAGAACGAAGCGAAATAAAACTAAACTACATCTTTGCGTGGATTTTTGTTCAGTAGACCGCGAGTTTTTGATGGTCAATGGAAAGAGTTAACCGACAGAACGAATGAAAATTAGGGTATAAACATGGTTAGCTGTGGAATAAAGCAGTGGATATACTGTGGACATGAAGTCGATAAAGCTGCACGGTAAGTCACGCTAATCCCAAGATACACCCTCTTTTCTACATTAGAACGTCTAATTTTCGGCCGAAAGATATCCCCTATTTTAAAATTTTAAAACCGAAGTCTGATGCAACAGAGCGCCGTTTGAAACAAGCCAAGCCCATACCCCCCCCCCCCCCCACTGAGGTGGCGCCCCCCCCTCCCATAACACTGGGCCGAAACAGGCAGTCAGACGATCCGCCGGCCGGCGGAGCGCGGAGGGCGGCGAGTCGCGATGCCACCAAAAACGACACAGGTTGTGAAACTTCCTAGTAGCGTTTTGGAAAGAGAAGTTTCGTTGAAAGATGGGATCGGGGGTGGGGGTAGGGGGAGCTTGCCCCAATTTTTTGTTGGGGGATGGGGAATACAGTCCCCTGCTCCGTCACCTATGAAATTAGTATTGCAGTAAATTCATCCCTTACTGAAATGTACATGTTTACGTCGCCAATTAGTAATGCAAATTGTTGGTGGTTTCAGGTCAAAATTTAAAAAGATCCTGAGCCACAATCGAATTTGAAACGATCAGGAGCCATAATCGATGGCTCCTGAAAAAAATATAATTATTTCGTACCTGATTTGAAATAAAATTCGTTCTGTCTCCAGCATCGACGTTTTTTAAAAAAATTAAAGGTTCTTATATAAAGAAAGCGAGTATATATTCTTCCTGGCCTTGAACAACGTTAGTCACAGTTACTTCTGGCAGGAACAATTCTTCGAAAAAGAAACCAAGAGATCCACGTATTGCTTCTTTCGTTTCACCTCAATATGACTGGTGTCGATTTCAAAGTGATTGCAGATTTCTTTTAGCATTTGAATAGCAAAAGAAGATAGCTTCGAGGAACAGACGAGTTCACATAGGTTATAGCAGTCATAAACTATTGGATGCTCCAGCGACACTTCCTGCATGACTGTATTAGTCAACTCTTGAAGGGCACTCTTCCTCTCTGCGTTGTCCACTTCCTCATCAATAACATCTGCTACATCTTGCCGGCGTCGCTTAGCAGCCAGGCGACTAAAAAAGCTTGCTATCTGCTTGGAAGTCAGAAACTCGGTGCTTGTAAAGAGACGATTCCCTTTACTGTCCCTTGCTGTCATCATGGATCTTGCAACAGAGTCTGGATCTGCTTTTTGCCCTGATGTCTCTCCAAGATCGAATTTCTTTGTCAAGTTATCTTTCTGACTAGTATTGAATCTAGTTCTTTTAACTTGCGACGACCGCAATGCCCAGCCCATAGGAAGAGACAAGCTTCCTGTCGGTCGTGGTTTAGGTACTTCTGTTGGAATGTTTGGGACAATACCAGATTGCACTTCAAGTCTCTCTGAATAACCAGTAATAGCTCTGTCAAGAAGACTCTCGTTTTCAATAGCGCGGTGATGTTTGCCGCAATCAAGGTGCCGCTGAAGTTAGGAGAAACGCTGATAACGTTTAATACATCCTTTTTCAGGACAGGAAAAGAGACTTACATTTGATTCATCAGAAGAGGATTCGTCAGAGCTTGGTGAATCGTTTGCGGGCCGGCGTGTCAGCCTGTTTCGAAGGTATCTTTGGTTTCTTAGATTGAATTGTTGTAAAGTTCGCTTTTTGTCCGTTGTGACGCTGTCAACTGCTGATAGCCCTGGAACTTACGCATTTGGTTGGAAGTCGAGTTTCCCTCACTGAATCAAGTTCCTAGGACCAATTTTATAGGCCCTCCATACAATCAGCCCTTCGTCGGTGTACTTGTATTTTTTGTTATAACTAACAAAACAACCTCCACAGCAGCAGCCTATAATCCGGAAAAATTGCATTTTTTTGGCTTTAAATCGAGAGCGCTTATTATCTGAAAGATTCTTGCGTCAGGTTTTTAAAGAACTTATTTCTTGGAGGGAGGGGCTTTCCTGGGCGAGGGGGGGGGGGGGGGTGGGGGTTGGTGGGGCTTTTGGATTTTACAATAGTAGTATCTTGTCTAGAATTATATACACTCTTTACCACGCTCGGAACTGACAACAAAGTCACGTGACCAGGCTGTCATATCCCTCGGAGTATGATTTTTTTTTTTAAAAAATTTTTTTTATTTTTTTAAAGAAATTTTTTTTTTTTTTTTTTTTTTTTTTTTTTTTTTTTATTCTTACAAACCTGATCCAACGGCAACAAATACACCTGTCCTCTGATGTATTAATTTTGCTCCCCGTTTTCCAAGGCCTCTCTCTGCTTTAGGCCATCTTCTATGTTCGCTATGGCCCGATAATTTCTCAGGAACCTTGCATCGCTGAGATCCACGGCGTCATCCAGTTTCCAAGGAAGATCGGTGGTAGGGACAAATAGTGAACAGACCAATGTTTTCAGGAAAGGTAAAAATCGGTCCGCGATGCGTACGTGTGGGGGCTTGATAATTTCAAATTGGATTCTTCTTTTTTGTGAATTTATTTAGAACATCCAAGTACCTTAAGGCTGCCATTTATTGCGGCAAATAATCTTTGCAATTTTTTTGCAAATCGCCAAATTTAGTAGCCGCAGTAATTTCTACTCGCGAAATTTACCCTGTTTTGCAGTTTAAGCAAGATAAAAAAAAAAGATCAAAGAGCGCTTCGAGTCACGACTGAATTTTTTTCCAAGTTTAAAAGTTTACTCTTTTTATTCCTTGAACATTTATGAGCAGCAGGTGATTCAAACATTTCTTTGATGCACATGATAACAGATAAACATCGGAATGTCTATTACATTGATATAAGATATTTTCGCCTCACATTATTAAGTTTGTCTGAGTAGCACACTTGGATATGCTTCTAACTGGTAAACGAGAGGTCGTTAAGGTCCCGAGTTCGAATCCCAGAGGAGACAATTTATTTCTTTTTTTCCCTTTTTTTAACCAGTAGCACTAAAATGGTTTGTTTATTATATCGGTCCGTAGGTATGCATTGCAGAATAATTTACATATATCAGAACATATAGCCATATAGACTGATTCAAGCACAAATGTATTAAATTGTGCTGTTTCATCTGAAAAGCTCTTCCTTTTGTTCCGAAAAAGCAGCCACACACTCAATTTAGCCAACGCTCTGGTTTCTAGATAGATCCATCGTTAATGAAGCTTATGTGAAACCCGATTTAGTTTTCGAATATTCCTACATGTACGACGCTAGGTCGACAGATACGAAAGAGATCGATCATTACATCGCATTTTGCGGCTCTCAATATTGGCTTGGGTAAGCGTAAAAGATCCTCTTGAATTGATGTGCAACCTGCACAGACTTCCAGCCAAACGAAATGTTGGCTAGTATGACTTCGTGAGCTGCTGTAATTACGAGCAACTACAGGAACAGCTGACATCAAAACAGTACAAAAAGAAACACGCCAAAATCCAATATGGCCGATTTCTACTCTACACGCACTCATCCCCAGGCTCCGGCCTCAGGCTCTTTCGCAGAAGACCACGTGACACAAGCAAACCGACACACAAATAAATCCCTCAGTCGATGCCAATGTGCGGGCTTTGCCCCCACAAAAACTGCTGCTCTGGCAAGAATCAAATTAACCTCTGTTTCGACATCTGAGATCCCCCATGTAGACTTATGTCCCGCTATTTCTCGAGTACAGTAAAACAACGGAAAAACTTCTGTTTTCTTCGCCTTATCTCTTCGCTCGTAGGTGCAGGAATCTCCGACAATAGCGCTAAAAGAAAACTTCGCTTCCATACAGAAAAAATGATAAAAACACGTTTCCTCCAATCTCGCGTTCTTAGCGTTTCCCGCGCTAGTATCAAGGTTTTTTCTAATTTGTAAACGTCAATCAAGATCATTATCAACGACAAAATGTAAAAAGTACGCCAAAGTGTCCTGAGTGATGTGTTTTCCGTACCGTGTTTCAAAGGTAAGCATTTGTTTAGCATCTTATCTGCCAAATACATTAAATAATCTTGCCATCCTTCGTTCACGAAGCGGTTTTACACATACTGTTTACATTACGGCGACAAGGAATCTACAGAAATCACGAAATGCCGACCACCTAAGTAATTACCGGCTGTTCCGAAAGTGCGGAGTGCGGAGTGCGGAGTGCGGAGTCCGAAAATGCGGAGTCTGTAAAAAAATAAAAAAATAAATAAAATAAAAATAAAATAAAAAAGTGTGATAAAAAAATTAAAATAAAATGAAAAATATATAAATATTAAACTAAATATTAAAAAAATAATACACATTTTTGCACAGCTTCGCCCGAAGCAGTGAAGCGGATCGTTCAGACCGCGGCCATTTCTTTCTTCAAAAATGACTGCAGTTTACGTTTCACGAAATATTAACAAACAGTATTTCCAATTTTTTGGAATCACTACTCGTAAACTTCAAATAACTTTAGTTTCTTTTTTACCAAAGAGCCTAAAGCCATGTTGCTTCGCCTGGCTTTCCACGAATACACAGTAAACTCTCTAAAAGAACCATCAGCAACGTGGCACTTTTCAACTCCGCCTTTTATGCTAGACGAAGTTCAAATTAAAGAAAAATGTACAACAACGATACGCTACTCCGCAGCACTTAATAAATAAACGGCATGCAGTGCATGCAGAAGCGATGACGTTTCACAAAGGGTCTAACATAATTTTGAGAAAAATTTGTCAAAAACTCAACGTAAATAAATGTAGCTGACACCTTGTGCGTGATAAAAACTGTTATCCAATTGCAGTGTTCTTTTTTTAAATCCAAGAAGCAATGTTGGTGATTGTCTAAATAGCATAGCTAGGATCTGATGGAATTCAAATAAATACAGTAGTTATTAATTCACAGGCCAAGGATACAAATTTAATAATACATTTTCTTCGTAGACACAGTAGATTGCGTTATATTGTAGTGTGTGACATCCGATAAACGACATACGCGCGATACGCGGGAGTTAGCTTTTAAGCTGCGAGAAAGGTCAAACGGTCTCTTGTTTCTGCTTGTTTACAGCGGCCCTGTATTATAAGAATTAGAAATTTCTGTCTACTAAATCTAATATATACCACATTATAAAATTAGTCTCTTTCGTTTATACATTGTAGTGTTCCATTCTGACTGCACGGGAGTATTTTGCTTTTGTATTCTATAGCTACGCGGCGATTTCTTGTGAAGTTAAACTTGATTTCTGTTCGATCGCCCTAACAGAGTAAAAGAGCCCATCGTGCGATGACAATAAGCAATTTCCTGACGTTATCGCTTAAAAAGCAAAAAATAAATAAATAAAAATTTCCCCAAAAGTCATTTAACCGCCTTTGTGCCGTGGATATCTACATCCATCTGTGGACATGTCATTTTTGGTTGAAATCATGTTTTCAGTGCAAGAATACTAATTCTTTTGATTGTAAGTTCTTTTCGCTGGGAACTCGGAACCTGGGAACCGTTTATTTCAGGTGTCATGGAAACACGTCTCTGTCAAGGACAATCGTGATAACTGGTAATGGTCATGTCAAGCTTGCAATAGCTTTTGCTTTTCACTACAAATGACACATCTGTTGCTGAAAAGTAACATTGTATATTTTGATACGGGTTAGATGTACACTGTCTTGGTTCGTTGTTTACACAAAAAACGCTCTCATTCTCGTGTGTTTCCATACATAGTGCATGGAAAATTCCCTAAAGCAAGGTAATGAACAAAAAGACAAAACAATAACGGCAACTTATTGTCTGGAGATATAAATGTCTTAAGTAAAAAACGCAACCGTTTAACGCGGCTAACTGTTTCTTGTCAACAACAATCAATTGTCGCAAGTTAAACATGCTACTGATAAGAAAGAAACAGGAAATATCCACTTCATACATTATCCCTTCCACTTAGTGCACAGAAATGGTAAATTGTACATAAAGCTGGCAATGCAGGCATTCTCTTACAACTTAAATTGAAAATAACGTACACATATGTGTGATACCTCACAAGTCTATCTTTTCAAAAAAATCAAAAATGCTCCTAATTTAAGTGAACAGAGTGAAATTTGAACGTTGTCAAAGTCTTGAAAACTAGCGCCTTGAAGGCAAGGTGCAATTTAACACAACAGAGTCACGACAAGTAATCGACAGTTTATGGCAAAAAAACTGCAGTCATTTTTGAAGAAAGAAATGGCCGCGGTCTGAACGATCCGCTTCACTGCTTCGGGCGAAGCTGTGCAAAAATGTGTATTATTTTTTTAATATTTAGTTTAATATTTATATATTTTTCATTTTATTTTAATTTTTTTATCACACTTTTTTTATTTTATTTTTATTTTATTTTATTTTATTTTTATTTTTTTACAGACTCGGCATTTTCGGACTCCGCACTCCGCACTCCGCACTCCGCGTTTTCGGAACAGCCAGTAATTACCGACGTACGGGTAAAAGAAATATTTCTTCTATTAATGACAGTGTTTTATCCAAGAATAATTTTTTTTGCCATGATATTTTAATTTCAAGATGTTTATAAGGAATTTCAAAAAATATATTGGATGTTGCAACAAGCCCGCTGAAATGAACAACCAGCAACCATTATTTACATTTGCTGATAATTTCGTTAAAATTCGCTTAATTCAGCGGCGGCTCAAAAATCTCTCGCAAGAGAACCCAAGCTGATTTTCATCTATTATTTATAACAGTATAAAAGGGTTCCACAGCCGAAGTTTGAAGAAATTTATTACCTCTTTTTAGAAGCTCAATATCTTGTGTTTTAAGAAAACGTATCCAAAAACTCAGGTTCTTCTTTGCACGCGAACTAAATTAAAACTTAGGTTGCCAACTTTTAGCTTTGTACTCGGTCATTTTTTGGCGATCTTGTGGGCGAAATTCCTTGTTCTTGTTTTTCACGGATTTAAAGCGCTTCGAGACGAAAAAAACTACATCAAATTTCAAGGCTAGCTAAAGGCTATTTGAGGGCAAAAAAATGAGGGGAATCGATTTTTTTCATTTCTGCTGCGAAATCATTTTTTTTTTGATTGAAATCTGCTGAAAGTCGTTCTTAGCTTGTTACATTCATTCATACTGTCCCAGCTTAGTACACTAAACATTTTACAAAAAGGTTGACATTTGCTGCAAAAGCATCTCAGGGTAAAAGGGTAAGCCCCCACCCACCGGCTCCACCGTCAATGTACTAAAAACGGCGTCCAAGCTTCAATATGCACTAAATACACGTATCACCTCGGTCCCCCGAAATTGTAATCCCCGCCATTCGTCTATTGATACTCCATTTATCAAATCTCGAACGCCCATTAAGGAAATATTTTTTCAACGATGGGATACTTTCCCGATACCTTTAGCGTTTTCTTTGCAGGGTACCGGTAATTCAGTAAAAGCTGCAACACTCAAAATTTGTTTTCCATTCCCCTAATCAACAGCTTGCGTTTTCAGTCTCCCATTATTGACCTCCAAAGGGGATTCGTTCGAACCCATTGAACCCCCCCCCCCCCCCCCCTCCTACGTGCCTGTCGCCATAAGCGATCCTAGTGGCAAAATAAAGTTATGTGACGGAACCAAAAATTATATATTGCGGTAATGGAAGATTTCTTTTGGGCCAATGATTAAAGATAAATGAGGGTAACATGAAGAAAAGCTATTAATTGTTAAGCTTATATATTTAGAACTCGGCGAGGTTTGAGTCTACGAACTATATATCCCTGATTATGTCACCGTTGCTCAACCAACTGTCTTACAAGGCCAAATGTGAGCTATTCGGCGTAGCAATTCGTGACAGGGTAGACCATCTGGTGTAGTTAGCTTCTTCGATTTCCCTTTTGATGTCCACGGACTCATGGTCAAGGACTTTGACCCCTCCCGGTCCAGCTCCAGTTTAACCTTTGAGTGGTCCGGAGTGGTGTTTCCTGATTACAAGTGTCGTTTGTTTCCAATGTTCGCCTAATCTCCTCTCCAGACCCCAGGTTGTCTCGCCTAGGTAGTGCGCGCTTCCCACAACTCTTGCAAGTAGTGTGGTATACAACGATCGTATCGTTCCCTGCGAGGGTGGGGGGAATTGGGTTGGGAGACGATGGAATATTTAATTTAAAATTACCTGAGAAAATTACCCGAGAAAATAGGATTATGCTTTCACTCGGCAACTATTTTTATCTATCCTTGCTCATAATACCACTTCAATTTGAACAAAAAAAGCCGAAATGAAAAGAAAACCTGCCTGAGCCGTTTGACCGCGGTGAACAGGTAACCTCATGACAACGCTGATTTCACTTTGTTGAAGAGGACTGTGAACTACATTTGAAAGTTTCCTTTTGCTTCCAATTTGTGAGTTGTAACGGTTATTTTTCTTTATTAGTTTCATTACTGTTTCTCATTTTGTAAACTCCCTCCGTATAATAGGTAACATGCACTGCTATGATCATTAACAATTATTCATTGAAATAAAGGTTAATATTACACCGCTATTCATCAAGATTTTGAGGAATAATTGTTTTAGTTTATACACGCGAAGTGATATCAACAACAATTTTAGAAGTCGATCATGCGTGGAAAGCGCACTGACTAAGCATGTGTGAAACAATTTACAGAACCTTCAAAGATGTGGCAAATTAACATTGTAGTTAACTTTCAATAAAATCCTCTTCACAATCTAGCAAAATGGTCCTTTGATAATCAGAATCAAAAACCTGCTTACAAAACATTTGGACTGTTAAATGAAAGCTTTTGAAGTTTACTTGATATGAAAATTGAAAGAGCAGCACCTGCAGAACTGTGGTAAAACAACGACGTTTCTTTTGGATGTTTGGGGAGGTTCTTGGTTGAATAACACTTGATGCTGCTGGCGATTAATCGCCGATACTGGCGAAGAGCGACTTGTCGGAAAGCAACATGTTTTTCGTTGTTCGAGTTGTGCCACAAATTGCGAATAATGTAATCTTCTCTTACTTTGAAGATCATCAGGCCAAATTTCATAGTCTTTTATGTATTTTCTGGCACAGCAACTTCTTGTATTCTTACTTTTTGTGATTCAGAAACACCGAAAAAACTCAAGTTCACGCCAGTGATTCTGTTTGGATAAGGCATTACGTAGGGGGTAGTTAAATGGTGAAAGGGTGTTCTTACATGCTGTATGCCAAAGACAATGAAACAAACAATTTAGCATAATTTTAATCTGATTTATTCATTCATCTTGAACTTACTTTATAGCTTTACCATTAATTTAATTTCCTATTTTCACTTCTTCCCTCTACGACTACTAAAGACTAAAACATTCAGATGTTACTCTCAGCATATATCGGTAATCGCTCTCGTAGAAGTATTATAGTGGTATAGTGGAATTAATAATTTAATTAATTTCTACTTTTTATTTTCATTTTTATCGCTTAATAGGCTCTTCTGTATTTTCCGTTCCTCTCGTCACCGTTTTAAGCTTCACGAGTTAAGGTAAAAGGAGGTTTCGACAATGGAGATGTAGAATTGGAATTTGGAGTTTGGTAGCTCATGCATCCGGCGTCATCTGGCCCCGTTGGGTAGCTGCCAGTCCAGTACAGATAATGAACCCATACATTCATCTTGGTATAAATGGACCTCTATGGAGTAAATGATAATTGAGATAAAAGAAAAATGATGACACAACTGTATTTTTTGCTTTAATCTACTTTAAACGTCACATTAAAACAAATATCAAATAAATCAAATTATGTAAGGGTGATTTTCCGCGAGTGGAAGGAGATAAGTAGATAAATGTTCCACCCACAAATCACTAGGACTCCGCTATTATCTAACCTGTCCGCTCTTCACACTATAGTTTCAGTTTTTATGTTTTTTCCCATATGATTTTAGATTTTAATTAAGGTGATTCCACTGAAATAGAAGGAGTATTAAAAAATATCTGAAACTTGGTCCAGGTTGCAATTTCATTAAAAAAATGAAATAAAAAATGGGGGTCACCGCGCTAGTTTTTGTGTAAAATAGATGGGAACTATAGCAAATATACGGCCCGCGAAATATATATTAGGAACCCTAGTAATCCAAATGGGGATCGCTATTGTTTCCAGAAAAAAAAAATGCATTAAAATATTAGTCTAGTTCAACAAAATAGACTTAAGATTTAGCTTCGTGAGCACGTTAACGTGGTTTTTTAGGCATTACAATTAAAATATCTCAAAGAAGAATTTTAAACTTGTTTTAAATCGCAATATATTGTAGAAATGGGGGTCATCGTGCTCGTTTAAGACAAAATGACCATTTATTTCCTTACCGAGCTTAGCCTGAAGGGATATCGTAGTGTTTTGTGTGCGCGCGCTAAATGACGCGAAAACATATGCGCAGAAAGGATGCGCAATGCAATACCGTGGAATCACCTTAAAGCAGCGTAAGTCAGCAGGTTCGAGTTTCAC
Source organism: Oculina patagonica (assembly GCF_052425735.1). Lineage (NCBI taxonomy): Eukaryota > Metazoa > Cnidaria > Anthozoa > Scleractinia > Oculinidae > Oculina > Oculina patagonica. Next base: position 6,793,654 of record NC_135759.1, read on the forward strand.
ATGTACATGTGCGAGAGCTGGGGAGATTACAATTTATATCGGCCACAAAAGCGTCAACCAATTCATCGTTATTGTACCGTCAAAAATTACCAGACTTTTAAGGCACTAGTTTGTCCTTTTTCTTTAAAACGACATCACTTTTTAGAGTGAATTGGTTAGAATTCATGTATAAGACAACTGATTTTAACGAAAAAACACTAGCAGACCCAATTTTAATTCACACAGTTGGGATTCAGTTCGAATTTAACCCTATTTAGACTGCGAGAGGGGGGGGGGGGGGGGGGGGGTTAAAAGTGCTCGCACTGACATTGAAGGCTTATTACTTTTTCAAAATTCAACCAAACGGTGCCACAGTTTTTGAACTTGCCAAGAACTTGACGTCACAATGGCAATGGCACATGACAAGCATATTATCCCAAATGTGTAATTTTCGTGTTCGTATTAATGACCAATAATTTTAATGCAATTATTTTCACTAATTTTGCTCATTCTGCAATAATAAGAGGGGTGTTGGAAAAATTTTGAAATCCAAAATGGCAGATTCAAGATATGGGGGCTGTTTTGACATTTTGATGTAATTGTCACGTAATGTGACGTCATCAACCCATGTGCTGTATACCAAAAGATATATTTTCGGACATACTATATATCCTCTAATTAGTTCTCTCATTGTTTAAATATTATGGAAGATACAGAGGTGGCAGGTGGGGTGGGGGGGGGGGGGGGGGGGGGGGGGCGGTGGGAATCCCCTCGGTCTGACAATATCAAGAAAAGCCTGGTCTGAATATGGTTAACGAATTGAATACAAACCGTGTAATGTTAAAAAATATCTTGAAAGTATATACTAGATGACAATTGGACTAGGACAAGCAATCCAAAAACTCACATTAAAGTCTTTGCAATTTTTATACGTTATCGACGAATGACCTGGTTCACAGGATACTTGGTCATCGATGGGCATGGTTAGCTGATATGTTCCAAATGGACTTGTACATTCCTCTGCGCCAAGAAGTGGGTCTTCGCACCGCGAGCCAGTACTGAGGAAGTGGCAGCACATCGCCTGGAAACGAGAGTCATCTCTCTCCATACAGAAGGACGATTGCTCTAAAATTGTAATTGATTCATTTTTTAACTACAAGTTGAGTCATTTTTCTGATGTGTAAAATATTTTTTCGGTTAGAGAAAATCTCGAAATAAAAGCTTTCTTAAGTAGAAAAACATTAAATAAAAATAAAGCAAAAATGATCATGAATAATTAAGGACAAGTGGACTTATAACGATAAGCTTGAAAAAGTTAATTTTTTTCAAGTTGGGGGGTGTGGGACGTATTTTTTTTAATTAATAATTTTTGGGAAATGGTTTTGGTTTAAAACCTTTTTGGAATGAGTTAATTTTTCCTTTTTCCTTTCTTTTGTACATAGTAATGGGTTATGGTGTTAATTTAAAACAAAATCAAAGTTTTCGTCTTTCTATATTTCTGGCCGTTGTTGTAAGTGTCTTTCTTACTCTGTGAAAGCAAAGGAAACTTTTAGTGAAAAGTCCGACTATGTAAGTGTGTTTGCTGAAAAAATGCTTTTGCTACTTTATCTGAAAAAAAAGTAAAAAAAAAAAAAAAAGAAATGGATTGCAAGTAAGTCGCTACTTACTGTTGCCCTTCTTTTTTTCAGCGTTACATTTGGCGGTATTTGTTATCGCGAAACGGTTGAATTGAAAAGTTCGCATTGACGCCAATGTCGGAGCGAATTTCCTGATGTCTCCACTTGCATTTCTGAATTGCGAATTACCAATGCGCCGCAACATCAGAGAAACTTTTGCTGGCAAAGTCTTGTTGTCATTTTCATTTCCATCTCCAAAGAGCTCAACATACATCTACAATGCAAGACATTGGTGTCATTTGATAATTTCAGGCTTTTTCCCCTTATCAATCTTAAAACCCCTACGATCGTACAAGGGAATAGGGGAAGGAGGGGGGGGGGGTGGTGGATGGAACCCCTACCGGAGTAGTTCTACTGAGACGCAGCGAAATTATTTTGCACTGAGTAGAAAGCCAATAGAGAATACTACTAGATTTATTTTTAAAGGCTGTGACGACATATGACGTCACGCGGGAGGTTTGGATCCGCCTTCTTAGATATCACCATTTTTAAAAAGTCAGGAAATAAAGGATTGATGCAAAATCAAGCCGGGATGGTTATGGAATGCAAAGCTAATTGCATATTGTATAATTTTGTTTAAGAAAACTGGAAAAATAAAGAAAAATGTAAAACATGACGAACGTTTCAACATTGTAGAGTAAATTTTCTGTTCAACAATTCGAAAAAAACCTTACGGGGGATGGAATCCACATCCCAACCCTACCCTTCCACCCCCTCCCCCCACATACAAACACATTTATACGTCCGAAGGTTAAACGAAAGTTCGAAGTGTAAGCTATTACAAATGTGCGACTTTTAAACCATTTTAAGAACTTTAATTCTTACTTTTAAAAGACGAACATTGAAGCATGTGGGGCAGCTATCGTTGATTTTCAACATGAAGGTCGTATTTCCATCAGTATGCAACTGGTCAAACAACTGAAGAAAAAAAAAGTAAAAAGGAAAATGAGAAAAAATAAAATAAAATACAATTCTTATAATTGATAGCTATATTTTTTTGCTGCAGGTGTCTTGTCGTCATGTAATCATAGAAACAGGACGTGTGAGCTCATCAAAACTACTTTGCCAAGAAGGGGTACAAAATGTTGTCTACAGAAGCTCTGAAGCCACTCAGGTAAATGATAAATAAATGCAGTTAATTACCAACTTTGCTGACGATGCTATATGCTGAGTCGGGTAACATCAGACAATATTCCTCAAGACTGTGCAGGATAATTGTCAACTTTGCAGGTTACAGTCAGTTTTCTGTATAGTTTTGATTCTCGAGTCTCTTTATTCTTAAATCTCTCTATCAAAGTTCTTTCTCCGATTCTGATAAGTTTTAAGTGATCACGTGACGCTAAAGTGTTCATCCGCGGAGGGCGCAATCAGCCCATAGTGCCCGTCCGAGAGAACTTTCTCTGATTGATAGTGCCCGCTCGTAGCAACGTGCGCCACGGCGCCGAAGCGGTGCACCGACACGAGCGTCCGGCGAACCGCCGGCCCGGCGAACCGCATGGCCGCGCGGGGAGCGGGGCGCCCGCCGAAGCGCCCCGCCAACGATCGATCGTGTGCGCCACGGATCCAGCGCGCGCGCGAGCCGAGACCACTCGTGCGCCCCCCCCAGCCACGACGAGGCGACCACAGGCCGTGCCCGGGACACGACGACCCGGCGCCGCCGTGAGGGAGCAGCGGCACCGAGCCAGAACACGGCGTCCTGGAACGGCCGAGAGGGTCCCCAGGGGCTCGTCTGACTCTCGCCGATCGCCCGAAGACTCCGCCGCCCCCCAACTGCCCCGGGCCCCGAGGAGAGCGATCACGACGGGAGAGGGAGACCCGGAGACGGCGAGAGCAGACGCGAGAGGTGCCGAACGGCAGAAGAGAGAACGGCACGGACACGAGCGTGACGGGAGGTGAGACACCCATCTACAGTCGCCACGCAAGAGCGCACGCGCCCCGCATGCTGTGATGACAGGAACCAACCACTGTCAGGAGCGATGCGAGTCACATAGGCCTCGAGGCGTCATGACACCTCGGAGCCGAAAGCGTGGGGGGAGTGAGGCAGGAACATCGATCAGACTGAGTGACGAGTCAGTAGCACATGATACGGCATACTGCTCGCCACTACTAAGCTTGCTGGTTGACGGAACCATCGATCCACTGAGAGGAGAGAACTGATGTCACAAATATAGGCCTCGAGAACGATCAGAAGAATCACACTTCGAAGGAAAGCACGATGAATGCGTGATGTGAGACAGTGCTGGAGGCAGAGCAGCGCTGGATCAGACAAGTGACTGTCAGTGCACGAAGCACCTGATCAACCCGAGTGAGATCGATCAGTGCATGCGATGAATCTGATGAGGTCGTCTCGAGACACCGGCTCATGCAGCCCTCATCAAATCGAGTGACTGTCTGGCTGCATGAGTGTCATGTGGATGACCTGAGTCCGAGACAAGTCACTGAGGACCCCCACCCTGGTCTGTGCTGCTAGAGTCACAGAAAAATGTACATGTCATGAACCCTCTGTGTGGACGGCCACAGAGGCGGGAGAGTATGCCAAGACACTCAGCAGCTGTGAGCCACATGACAAAGAGTGGGGCGATCCAGAACGGGAGGCAGGAGTGGCCCATGCAGCACAGAAAAGGCAGTAGGGGAGGGGGTGGGTAAGGCCACACCTAGAGGGGGTAAGGGTGCATGATGCGAGAAAAGACTCGCAGTATCGTGATACTCTCTGATACTAATGGATCCTCGCCCAGCCGAAGCGAGGTGAAATGACATGATGACAAATATCTGTGGCAACTCAGGACTGAGTTGCGAGTGCAGAGCCACGACACAACCTCGATGTTGGGTGTCGTCATGATGCATCAGAGACAGTAACGACAGAGAGCGCTGCCCCGCGTGTCGCTCCTTTCACCGAGCCACCATCAAGTACTGCACTGATGATCGACATGCTGATCTCGTATGCGACGCGTGTCCTCACCAGCCCCAGCTCACAGCGAGTCTCCGTAGCCAGTTGGAGAGCGCCCCGACGGGCGACCATGGCGATCCGCGCGGCGCCCGCCACCCAAGACGCACTCGACGACCGAGAGCGCGCCATCAAAGGGGACGCAGCAGAGGGCCGACCACGACGCACGTCGCCGCGCCGGCCCCCGACCGGACGGAGGGGAGGAGACACTGACCGAACAGAGCAGAGACACGGACGGAGGCAGACAGCGCAGCGACCGCAGCACAAGTGACTCGGCCAGGGCGCAGCACGAGCGACCAGACCCACCAGCCCAGCCGAGGGAGAGGGAGGCCCCCGCGAGACCAGGTCGCGGTGCATCGCCCGGACCCGAGATTGACCGCCCCCCCCCGGACACGGGCAGCGACGAGAGAGACCAGCGGGGGACCCCGAGCGGGACAGGGCGGGGGGGGGGGGGGGGGGAGAGTCACCCGTGGAAGACGGTCGCTCCGTCCCGGAGGCCCCGCTCGCAGCATCTCCGTTGCGTGGGCCCCTCGGCGAGCCTCACTCAGTTGGAGAGGGTGGCAGCGAACCCTCAGCAAACCTCGCCATCCAAAGTCCCAAGTTCAGTGGACGGCCCCTCCCCCCCCTCTACATGTAATGCTGAGTTCTCAGATGTTTTTTGTTGGACATGTACGGAGGGGGGGGGGGATGTGCTCTAACAGGTATGCTCAACAGCTCCCCTCACTCTGCATCAGTTTCAACTCGCTCCTTGAAGTAGTGAGTACTTTAGTGTCAGAGTACAGGATCAGCTGACTCGAGTATAGGAGACCAAAGACCCGAACGCACCAGAGAATGGAGCCCCGAAAGAACTGAAAGCATCCGAGGAGGGCGGCCTAGGCAAGCCCTGTCGTCTACTAACACCTCCAGCAGCAGGAGCGAGAGGGAGGGGGGGAGGGGGGTAGAGCATACACTCCACGCTCAGAAGTCAGGACAGCTCAAGGTCGCCACTCACGCACCATGTCGTTAGGGAGAGGAGACTCCATAGGTACAGAAGGAGTGGAAAGATAGATGGGGGAGTGACACAGACTCATTATATATAGAGAGTCACCAGGTCACAACATCAAAGGCAGTCACCAGACGAGAGAATAGAATGCTTATTCATGTCACGGACATAGTCAAGGATTGACCCGTCCAGCTGAGTTTACGAGTGGTGGAGTGTCATTAAGTGTTTTGTTCATGTTGTTCCTCAGACCCCAGATTGTCTCGCTGTAGTGCTCCACAACTCTGAAGTAGGTGATACAACGATGATCCTGGAGGGTTGGGGGAATGGTTGGGAGACATGAACCAGAACCGAGAGAATGCTTCACTCGGCAACTTCTATCCTTGCTATATACCACTCAAGAAAAGGGACCTGCCTGAGGTTCGGGGAACAGGTAACCCATGACAACGCTAGAGAGGACTGGAACTACAAGTGATAGTGAGGAGTAGTATTGTTTCTCATTGTAACTCTCGATAGGAGACTCAGATAAAAAAAGACACCGCTATATAAGAGAGGATATTAGATAAGGAAGACAACAAATAGAAGTCGATAGGTGGAAAGGCACGAAGAGAAAATACAGAACCAGATGTGAAACATGAACTAATCTTACTAATGCAGTCAAACCTCACAAATTGATAGGAGAAAAAGAAGAAACAACGAGTTTGATGTTTGGGAGGTGTTAATAACACTTGATGCTCTGGATCGATGTGGAGTGAAAAGGAAATCACTAAATCATCAGCAAATATATTATGTATTTCTGACAGAACTTATAGAAAAAAAAACTATCACGCAGTATTTTGATAAGGAAGTAGGGGTAGTATGTAAAGGGTCTCTACATGCTGAGAAGAACAAAAATCTACACATCAACTTAGCTTACCAATATTCTTTCATTCCTCTACGACTACTAAGACTAAAACATCAGATTTACTCTCAGATATATCGGTTATCGCCGAAAGTAAAGTGAAAATAATATTCTTTTTTTTTCGCTTAATAGCTCTTTTTTCTCCTCTGTCACCGTTAAGCTAGAGAAGGAAAAGGAGGAAGGAAGAAAGATGGAGTTTGTAGCTATGATCCGGCGTATCTGGCCCGTTGGTAGCTGCAGTAGTAAGATAAGAACATACATATCTTGTATAAATGGACTCTAGGAGTAAAGATAAGAGATAAAAAAAAGATGAAATGAAATAAACGTAAAAAACAAAAATAAGTGATGGAGTGAAGAATAAAATAATGTCCACCCACAATCACTGGACTCGCTTTCTACTGTCCGCTCTCACACATAGTTTCAGTTTTATTATATTTAATTAAAAGGTGATTATAAAAGAAGGAGTATAAAATAATGTAGTGAATAAAAAAATGAAATAAAAAATGGGGTCACGGTATTTTTGTTAAAAAAGGGAGAAAATACGGCGGAAAAAATAGGAACCATATCAAAGGGAATTAGAAAAAAAATGATAAAATATTATAAAAAATAAGATTTAGCGTGAGAGTAAGTGTTTTTAGAAAATAAAACTAAGAGATTTATTTAACGAAAATAGAAAGGGTAGGTGAAAAATGACTTTTTTTACGAGTAGGAGGGAATGAGTGGTGCGCGGAAAAGCGAGAAAGGATGCGAAACGGTCAAGCAGGATAGAGGTGAGTTGAGGGGAATTCGGACAAGCGAACAATTATCGTTCCGAACAGATTAAGACTAGTTTGTTTTTTTAAAGAATTAAGTGAAAAAAGAACTAGCGGACCCATTTAAAAGTTGGGAACGAAAACATTAGAGAGAGGGGGGGGGGGGGAGGGACACAAGGTGCAAGAAAATGAAGAAAAGAGGGAGAAAAAGATTGCACAAAAAGGACGAGAAAAGGGGGAATATAAGAAGTGAGAAATGTGAAAAAAGAAAGGAAATAATATAAAGTTTTATTAAAAAGGAAGATAGGAGGTGGAGGGGGGGGGGGGGGGGACCAAAGAAAGGAAGTAAAAAAAGTTAAAAAAATAGAGATGAAAAAAGTTAGAGAGAAGATGTACGAGGGGAGAAAGGAAACTCTGAAGAAGTGGGTTTCGCACGCGAGAGTGAGGAGGCGAGAGACCAAAGAAGGAATAAATATAAAATAAAAAAGAAAAAAAAAAAAAAAAAAAATATCAAAAATTAAGAAAGTGGATTATAACGATAAGCTTGAAAAAGTTAACTTTTTAAGAGTGTGTGTGTGACGTACTTCTTTACAGTAATAAATATGGACACTGGTATCGTTCAAAGTATGGAATGACGTAAATTTTCCTTTTTTTTTTGTAATAGTAATGGGTTATTTTTTAAAACAAAATCAAAGTTTTCGTTTTTATTTGGCGTTTTTAAGTGTTTTCTACTCTGGAAAGAAAGGAATGAAAAGTCCGACTATGTAATGGTTTGTGAAAAAATGTTTTGCTACTTTATCTGAAAAAAAGTAAAAAAAAAAAAAAAAGAAATGATTGCAAGTAATCGCTACTACTTTGCCCTTCTTTTTTCAGCGTTAATTGGGGTATTGTTATGGAAATGAATTGAAAGTCGATTGACGCCAATGTCGGAGCGAATTTTGATGTCTCCACTTGATTTCTGAATTGCGAATTACCAATGCGCCGCAACATCAGAGAAATTTTGCTGGCAAAGTCTTGTTGTCATTTTCATTTCCATCTCCAAAGAGCTCAACATACATCTACAATGCAAGACATTGTGTTTTGATAATTTCAGGCTTTTTCCCCTTATCAATCTTAAAACCCCTACGATCGTACAAGGGAATAGGGGAAGGGGGGGGGGGTGGTGGATGGAACCCCTACCGGAGTAGTTCTACTGAGACGCAGCGAAATTATTTTGATTGAGTAGAAAGCCAATAGAGAATACTACTAGATTTTTTTAAGTGTGACGAATATGACGTCACGCGATCCGCCTTAATTCACCATTTTTAAAAAGTCAGGAAATAAAGGATTGATGCAAAATCAAGCCGGGAGGTTATGGAATGAAAGTAATTGATATTGTATAATTTTTTAAGAAAACTGGAAAAATAAAGAAAAATGTAAAACATGACGAACGTTTCAACATTGTAATAATTTTCTTCCGAAATAGGGATGGAATCCACATCCCAACCCTACCCTTCCACCCCCTCCCCCAATAAAAAATTATACGTCCGAAGGGTAAAGAAAGTTCGAAGTGTAAGTATTAAGGTTAAACATTTAAATTTAATTTTATTTTAAAAGAGAAATGAAAGGGGCAGTACGTTATTTTAAAAATATAGTATGAACTGGTCAAAAATGAAGAAAAAAAAGTAAAAAGGAAAATGAGAAAAAATAAAATAAAATAAATTTTATAATTATAGTATATTTTTTGATGTTTTCGTAGTATATAGAGGGTGAGCTTATCAAAACTATTTGCCAAGAAGGGGTACAAAATTTGTCTACAGAAGCTGAAGCCACTCAGGTAAATGATAAATAAATGAGTTAATTACCAATTTGTGACGATGTATATGTAGTGGTACAAGACAATTTCCTCAAGACTGTGCAGGATAATTGTCAACTTTGCAGGTTACAGTCAGTTTTCTTATAGTTTTGATTCTCGAGTCTCTTTATTCTTAAATCTCTCTATCAAAGTTCTTTCTCCGATTCTGATAAGTTTTAAGTGATCACGTGACGCTAAAGTGTTCATCCGCGGAGGGCGGAATCAGCCCATAGTGCCCGTCCGAGAGAACTTCCTCTGATTGATAGTGCCCACTCGTTAAATGTTAACAAGCGGGTCTATAGACAGAAGAAACCCACTGAATTCACTGCATGAAGTGGTTTTCTGCATTTAGTGGTTTTTCGTTCGTTACATTTTGGCTTTAAAAAAATCACGATGCTCGTTTTTTGATTTGGCGCGCAAATAAGTTTAGAGATAAACAATAAAAACCATAGCCTGCGAGCAGGCCTCATCGGGGGCAACGCGAAAATATTGAACTCCCGAGCGCCGAAGGGGACCGCGAGTGCCAAAGGCGGAGTGCGGGGCAGCGAGCCCCAGAGGGAGAGCCGCACGCAAGCCATCATCCGGCCCCCGAAATGACACTGTGACCCGCTACGCTTCCGTGCATCGAGAGGCCAGACGATCGAACGCCGGCGCAAAGGAAAAAGAGTGAAATGCCGCAAGGAGGAAAAGTGGAACGAGGCGACCGAGCGGCGATGGGAGCGCGGAAGAGAAGAAGACCAGCCAGCCGGGTGCGAACCCCCACAGACGACAGTAGACACCTGCGAACGGGAGGCCCGCGCGCGTCCGACTGCGCGGACCCAGCCGGAAAACTGGACTGAGCGACCCGGCCGCAGCAACACGACCCATCGATGCCCCCTCACCGAGTCAGGAAGTGGGCGATAGTCGCCGCCCTCCGCCAGCCACGCAGGAAGTGCCGCGCCCCCGCCACCGGACCGGGGAGACGAAGGCCGCGGCCGGACGCCGGCGAGGATGGGAGGCGCCCGAGGTGACTGAGTGTGGCGGACGACGGCCAGGCGTGCGGCAGGCTGGTCGCGGGCCGCCGCGCGCGGCCGCTGGGGCGCGCCGGACGCGGGACGCGCCCGGCGCCGAAGGGCTCACGGCCCCGAAGAGAGCGCTCGAGGCTATAAAAACCATTGATCGTTTATGTCTCCGAACCATGAGTCTGATAGTTACCTCGTTCAAATTCGATGTTCTTAAAACATATTAGCCCTCGTAAACCGCTTTCGCGGGGCAACTAAAAGCCGATAGGTCCTCGACAGAAGGAATCTATTGTTTAAATAGAAAGACACACTCATAGGCACACACTGACTCGGTACTGTCGCTTTGCAGCACGCATGCATCTGTGCAGCACAATTTAAATGCATGCATGCACCTCACTCAAGGTATGCCTACTAACATACGTGTACTTACCGCCGCGTTTTTGATATTATCAAAAGACCACTTGTGGATGTCAGTGGAATATCGAAACTTGGTAAAGCACCTTCGAGCTTTAGTTTGGAGAGCCTCTACGTCTTCAAGAGCCTTGGTCAGCTGAAGCACTCCCTGCAAGCTCTTAGTCTCCTCTGCGGTTTCTCTTGTAGTTCTCTCAAATATAAGCAATTTGTCTGCAACATCCCACAGCGTGCGAAACTCAAAGGCTTTGTAAAACTGGTAGAGATGCTTGGCAAAACTAGTTTCCATTTCTCCATAAGAAGTCAGAAGATTATCAAGGAACATTTGCTGTATGCTGTCAGCGATGGGAGATTCTAAAAAAAAGGTTAAATGTGTTACGATAGTGAACAATTTGTGTATTGTTACTTATTAGGTCGGCTCAATCTGTATCTTAATATAGAGTGAAACCTCGATTTAACAAAGTGCCAAGGGTTCATTATCGAAAACCCCGATATAACGAATTTGCGGAAAAACAAGCAAAAGTTTCGTTATATCGAGGTAAAATTAATTAATGACGTTAATCAGTTTTTAACGCTGTTAGTTGCACCACGTACCCAGATACCTGATCGATTTCTGAAAATAACATTTATAATGCATAATATATGCACATAGATTTGGCCGTATGTATTTGAACTTGTTCCCTTGTTACACGATTAAAGGATTTTTATCCTTGCTGGTCTGTTTCGCAGTATGATGGCTGTTCAAGAGTTAAAGTAGAGGGCCACTTCATAGATTTATTATTTTTTTTTTTTCCACGGGGGGGGGCGGCGAAAAAAAGGGGGAAATTCATGTTTTGTCGCGTTTTGACATTTTTTTGTCAGTATCGAGGTACATTTAACGTTTGGGCTTCTAGATTGTGTTCGTTATAACGAGGAGTTCGTTACATCAAGGTTCGTTATATCGAGGTCCTATTCCATACATTTTACTGTAACTTTAGACGGGCTTCAGACAATATCGTTCGTTCAACCGAGGACTTCGTTATATAGAGGTTCGTTAAATCGAGGTTCCACTGCATCTGTGCACGATGAGTGACAAATTATCATTATGAGAGTATATATACTGACTTATATAGGCTATATGACATTCTTATTTTCAACCTGGGTATGATGACGTTTGGTAGGGTTAATAAGAAATACTTACCACTCGCGATTGTTTTCCTCAGGTTTCCTATGGCATTGGATGTTTCTTCTAGGTTAGCGATATCGAAGTTAAATCCTCCAATGTCGTTGTCTAAGTCTATGACCTTTGCAATAAGATCAATCCTTGCTGCGCCAGCAATGAAAAAACTCTCAATCTGTTCCTGGAACTTTGCCTTGTTTTGTGGTAATGATCTAACCTCCAGCATGCAAACCAGGTCCGCTGCAAGTCCTTCCTTGTTCATTTCCAAGTTAGCCTTTTGAATAGGTGTAGAACGTTATGTTTTTCTTACTGTGACATTAATAAACTGACAATAGATCGAAGGCAGGATTATATGTGATCAAGTAACGCAACCTTTTAGTGACACGGGATTTCTGTTTTTAATCCAATAGAGCCCATGTCTCCAAAGATCAAAGATATCATCCCTTTCTATCCACGACAAGTTTGGTTTAATAATCTCTGTTTTGGCTATTTTGTCTATAACCCCACATTGTTATGTCAGCATAGCTGCAAGCGTCTTTGGGCTCCATGGCCGTCCAATGGATTTGGGGAAAAATTTTCATCTTTGGATTGAGAATTGTTGTGTTTTTTGAGACAAATTGCAACGATACAATCAGTGGATGCAAAATTTGTTGTTCGGAAAGTAAGGGCTTCTGCTTTGGCATTAATTCCTTAATGTTTATCAATATTAAAAGTAAACATGGTGACAACATCCCGATTTTTTTTAATTGAAACTTAAAAGATAGGAATATTTTGCACAACATCAAATGGCGTAAGATAAAAGAGGCCCGATGATATTCAAATGTAGACAAAAGATGTAATTTGTGTTTATGAGAAAAATATTTTATCATATGTAAACTCTCAGATGAAATGACAACACTAAAACAATAGAAGCGAACTGATATCTACTTTGAGTATAATTTCAGAGGTGATTATAAGAATTGGGGGAATGATGATTGGTCGAGAAACTCGGCTTATGAGGCTATACTCACCCCGCGTGAGGTGAATATAGCATTTAAGGCTTAGTTACTAAGCCATGCCACCTTTGACATCCAGACAAGTAAACATGACCGCATTTGTTGAATGAAATTTTAGTTCATTTAAAAGAAACCACTTCATGTCATGGATATTTAAAACATTGGGGATTTTGCAAGTTGTCTACCAAGGCTTTTGGACCGAAAATAGTTTCAAGAGATTGTTCTCAATGCATGACACTTGATCGTAAACACGAAGGTTTTGGTGATCGCACGCGGCCATCCAAACTCAGTCCTGATCATTGAGCAAACAATTATTCAGTTCTCTTCTGACCGGAGCTTCCGTATCCATTTCGAGAAGATTCGCAAATTTCTTAGAAGTCACCAAAAGTTAAACAAAGGTACCGGATATCTATCTTTCTGGTAGTGTTTGTTTTGTTCGGTTTTATTGCTAAACTCTTAAGTGTAAATTCAGATTTCAATGGATGGATTAAACTGGTTCACATTGTATGCAAGCGAACAATTGTGTTTGTTGTTTTCTTGTTTTCTATCGTTTATATTTTGCAGTTCTTGAAAATCGTCTCTGAAAATTATACTAAAACAATTATTCGCCTCAGTCTCCGTGACTATTGTTGAATAATCCCCTCGACTTCTAGCGGGGATTATTCAACAATAATCACTTCGCCTTCGTTGGATACTTGTTAAGTAGTCACGTTAGGAAATTCCTGTTAAAGACCGTACTCGCATAACCAATCATAACACTACTTGTTACACCGTTAGGTATTTTTCTGTATTTTCAAATTTTGTATGTATTCTGTTGTATCTGTTATTTTTTGGTAGTTGCCTGGTGGGTGTTTCGCATGATGCATGAAACATCTGAGAAGCAATAAATGTTTTCGACCAAAAAATGCAACTCTACAAATCTTTTATAAGGAGGCTAAGTAAATTGCATGATTTCGGATTTCATATTACCTTCATCACTTCCGGTACAGATCCTACGTCCATTTTGTCAAAATCCAGCTCACTTGAATCTTGTAGAGCGGCGTACTCCTTACCAAACATCAACCATTTCTTGACTTTGTCCAGGTTCTCCTGAAGAGTACCAGTGTTACACTTTGTGGCAAAATGTCCAGCAACTCCTATAGCGGCACTGAGAGCGGATAAGGGGTCCTTCCCCTTAATGCCAATAAAGAATCCAGTAACTCCTTGCATTAAAACAAAGAGATCTCCTCGGTTGAACTGCGATGCTTTGTATACATTAGGCAGCTGACTGCAGACTTTATCTAGAGAACTCTTCATGCTTCCTTCTAATGCTTTAATACTGTTAAATATAACGATAAAAAGCAATATTAAATATCAAACGAGTTTAGAAATATGAAGTGCACACTAATCTAGCATAGTTGGTTCGAAGGGGTTGCTTAACCGTCTTGGCATCCCTTTGGTTCCCTAAATTAGTCGATTATGAGTTACGTACAGCGTAAACGAAAGGAAAATCTCACAACTAGCTGACCCAGCCAGAAGCAAGACTACGTTTTGCCAATGCATTGACCCTCGCCCCAGGAAGATACACTATCAGGCGGTTTTGTTGTAGGATAATGGGTGATGCAAAGAAATGACCAAAATACTGAACGAGAGGGCGAAGTGAGAAATGTATAAAAAGATCTTGTCTTGCAGTGTCACACCAAGAATTCGATTCTCAAGACAGCCGTCCCCAGTCAGCCCATCGTTCAGTGTTTACGAGGGCCGAGAGGGTACGTCACTTCGTAGGTCCCGACCAGAGTTCCCCGACTCTTAACGATTTCTTTTCTTATTTTGCGCCAGTCCACGTGAAAAGCAACGTTTTGGATTTTTGGAGCAGCTTGAAGTTGTACTTTTTGATTTTTTTTGTGGCAATTTTTAAGCCTTTTACGGCCCTTGAATAATCAAGTTTCATTTCCATCTTATCATTCTACCACCGCTCGCTGGTATGGACATTTAAATTTCCTCAGAAACCCATAAGGGTTGAAACGTGTAACTCCCTATGATTCGCATTGTACAAAGCGTTTGCACATTCGTTTATTCTAAGTACCATATTTGGAAAAATAAAATTACTGTATTTGGATTAAATTCACAGCGCGCGCCAGCTCGCGCTCGATGGCGTAATCTTGTTTTTGAACAAGCTTGGTTGAATAGAGTTAAATTGAGTTAAATGTTCCTGTTTCATCTTCATGAAGTAGTCTGGAGAACTTCGCTTAGATACACTTAATGAATTTCTTTAGTCTCTGTAAGAAATTTACGGCGTTTAGGTCGAAATTAGAGCAACTTACTGCAAAACCAAAAATGATTTTGCGTGTGTCATTACGTGTATAAAGCATTCGCGTACAAATTCTTCGTGTTTCCAAATACGGTACTTAGCAAAATGAATATTCAAACGCTGTGCGCGCACGTTACACGTTTCAACCCTTATGGGTTTCTGATTTCCTCAAGTAACCTGTTGAAGGCACAAGTGTAATAACTGGTCACAAATGTAATAAAGTCACAAGTGCAATAAGGTTTGGTCACAAATGTAATAATGTGAACGGCACCTGTCGCTGAAATTAAGTTGTCAGTAACTATCACTTTGCATCTACACAACATTTATATTGGAGACCTTGTCTAAATGGACATATTAATCATTGGTTCGGTTGAACCACGTCAGATAAAGCACTGCTCTCAACCAGTAACATATTCAAATGGAATTGCATTCAACCATTAAGTACTTAGGCAATAAAATCTCCTAGATGGCACCAAGCCTAGATATATTGGAGTATGGTCGATTTGCCATAGCTGGGATTTATTCAAGAAATGACCAGACAGCATCGACTGGCTTTCATTTAACCATTTCTAGATTTTAGTTCGAGTATATCGTAAATACATCAATAGACGAAATGAATAACACTATACTGGCCAAGATTTTCTATCACGATATAAAGTTAGTATAGTCGCATTGTAACTTATGCTGTTGAAGTTGGGTTTCATACTAAAATGACTGTCACTTGGTAAATAGACTTCTTAAAATTCCTTGAGATCTTAAAAGGTGATGAAGTATTTTTAATGACAAATGTTCGTCTTATGAAACCACAAGCAAACCAACCTTAGTGTTCGTAGGTTATAACAATTGTGAACATATCAAAATATATGAGGCTTATGAATAAAGCACTAAAAATTACATATCTAAACGCATCTATGTGTGAATATCTCAATAAAGTAAAATGAAATGTTAATTGATTCATATGTGGTGTTTTTTGGCCTTCCTGGAACATTTGAAGCATCTTTTGTAAAAACGACCTTATAAATAACTAATTTGTCCATTTAGACAAGCTCTCCAATATAAGTGCTGTGTAGATGTAAAGCGACGGCGACTGGAAACATAAGTTTTAATGATATTTGCGTTCACATTTTTTTTTTTTGTTTTTGTGGCTGTGTGCGGAAATATTTATAAGCCATTCACTGTGCGTAGTAATGCCAAACCAAAGCAAATGCAATTTACTTTCGACACTCATGTGAAAACCCTTTATTAAATTTGTGACCAAATGTTATTACACTTGTGACTTTATTACATTTGTGACCAGTTATTACAGTTGTGCCTTGAACATAAACAATTTAACATTCGAACTACCAGCGAATTTATACAGAGAGAGAGAGAGAGGGGGGGAGGGGGGTGTTGAACTCTAATGTTTTGTTCTATTAAAGCGCAGATAAAAGTATTTTGCATTGTATAGAAAGCGGTAGCCGTTAGCTTACTCTTTAGCTTATTTGTAATAGCGTAGTTATTTTAGTCTGTTTTTTTGTAATTCATTTTAGTCTTTTTTTTTTTTTTTTTTTGTGTCCCCATAGTAGAGAGTGTTTCACTCCGGCAGAATTCCTGACACATAATAAAGTTGTTGATTGATTGATTTGATTGATTGATTAATTGACTCTAGAAGGTGAGATAAGTTTTCTTGATTGTGAAGTCAGATGACGCCTATGACGTCGACATAAAGGATCCATTTACTTCGATTTTTCACCGTTTTCGTAGTTAGTCAGAATGAAACGGGAATTGATTTAGCTTCGTGTACGGCTTCATGGACACTTAAATTGGTACGATGCTAATAGCATTCTAAAATCTGGAGAAATAACGTTATATAGTTTTATGCTGAAAACCACGATCTTTGGCCAAATTGCTTTTGATTTGGAAACATAGAAAAGACTTAACCCTATTCAGACCGGGTTTTGGACCCCGACGGGGGGGGGGCGAGCCCCCAACTCAGAAATTGAGCACGAAAGGATGAGCGTGACCCTTGGGCGTGGGAGGTGACGCCCCGGACATTACTCATGATGTCAACAGGCCACTGGATCCGCCACTGACAGCGACCACCAAATAGACAAAAGAGGACCCGAGAATGCCAAGTGAAACAGAAACACGCAATCTGGGAACTGCCGCAAATGCCGTGCATGGTGATGAGTCCGACACACACCACCCACCAATTGTGCAGAGGAACAGAAAGTGGCAGCGGCAAAAGAAAAGCAAAGCAGGCGGGCCCAAAAGCCCCCCGGTCTGAATAGGGTTAATTGACACAGCAAAATTCCCGATGGGAATAAATGAAAGGTGATGAAAGTTTTAGAGTAATTTAGTCCTTTTCCAAAACTGAAAAAAATACATAAGAGTTTCATTGCTATTTTTAATATTTGTTAAGCACTTACCGCTGTATAACGGTTTTTCTCCTTTTTTGCAACAGATCTGGCTTCCACGAGTCTCTTCTTCTCGCTGTCTATTGCAGTTTTTGCTGGCACTGGAAGCGCTTTGATCACTTTTATTATCCAATCCTTTTGCTTACCTGATGCCTGTATATCATTATAAGCATCCTCGTATGCCTTAGCGTGGTCTTTAATTTTTACCACTTGTTCCTTGAACGTTTCCCATTTCATCAAAGGGGCGAACAATTTCTTCATTCAAAATCTGTCAAATCCGTCTTTTTTTAAAAAGGCTAGCCTTCGTGTTGTAACTAAGAGTGAACACAAATAGGATAAAGAAGGGGTAAGGAGGCTTTTTGAAGTACCCTGACATTTTACTACATACGCTATTTTCAGCTAGCCATGTTTTTGTCATTTATTAATTCATTTAATGTTGATTGAATGATTGCCTGGTTTATTATGTTTAGGTATATTGCTCCTTCTTAATTAACCACGCCTTTTTTTCTTAATATTTGTGCTGCTTTGGTGGCGCTTCGTTTGAGTTTGTGTCACGTTTTTTACTGAACATCAAACTTGTTTTCTGATGTTTATCCCTCTGTAGATTTAAATCGCCGTATCATATTGGTGTGTGGTCAACTTTAGTGGCCCAGATATCAAATCAAAAACTTCCAACTTTTAACAAAATAATGAGTATTTTGAGCAAAGGGGGCAGGTCATGTTATTTTCAACCCTCTATTAGGGGTGGGTCAGTCAGTTTTGAGCCAGAGGAAAGGAGTGGGTCACAATTATTCAAGCCACCACTTTTCCAATTGCTCCAGCCTAGTCCCTTACACTACTTGTGTTGCATGGCGCATCCTTACCGCGCACACAATTAAAATATCCGTGCACTTTTTAGAAAAATACAATGCGGGACATTAATGATGGGACAAAATAGTTCCACGCCTTTTTATTCTGGACCAAATGAATGCTAGCCCTTCCCCCCAACAATGTCGACAATTGACCATCTCACGCACCAAGATCAGGGCATATATGTTTCTCAACATTGCTAGGGGAGGGGGGCCTTTGGAAAGGAAAAATTAGACCAAGATTATCTCTTGCACTATTTAATTCTCCTTTGCACAAGTGTCCCAAGTCTTTTTGACCTCCATTGTAGACATATATATTAGCTTTTGCAGCATGGCGAGATTATTTTTTGGAAGCGTTTTGGCTCCATTACATTTTTCCCATAAGACTAAAATTAGCCTGACAAATTTACACTTTTATTATTTCTTTCTCCTTAAATTTGCTACGTGGTTGCAAATTCCGTTATTTGCGGCTGTAAAAACACAAAAAGTAAAACGTGAAAATGATTTGGTAAGAAAAGTAAATATCTGTTCGTGGCCTCCGTCGTAACCCACATTGCCACCATAACAAAAAAGCACCCTCGAGAGAAACTGTGTTTTTTAACGAGCTAAACAGTCCTTTCTCCAGTTAACTTACAAGAAAACTGCAAGTGTTAAACTCTGACGTCCGGGCGTTGTGCGATTATTGATGTTTATTCATGCTATTTGCGGTGATTTATTGGGATCAATGAAAGTCACAAGTGTAAACTTACCATTTCTTAAGTCATTTGCATCCGATCGTTTTTCTGTTAAGGTATCTATGAAATTAAACACTGCTTTGGCGTCACTGATCTTGTTGGCCCATATAAGATCTTCACCATACCTTGTCATCAACTTTATCAAAACCAACGGATATTGATCTTTAGCGTTGCGACTAAGGTCACTTTTTTGTAGATAAGAGTTTTCCACTTGACCGTCTGAACCAGCGCTTAGCTCAGCTAAAAAAGCAGAAAAAGTACAGCTTTCTAATAACAATGAGTTAAATGACCTGCATCGAAGGCTGTGCATTTTGATTTCAACGGGATTTAGTTCAATAATAAAACGAAAAAACATTATCTTATTTACAGATCTTTTATTTGTCTAGAGATGCAAAACACATATATTTAACTTTTTTATTTCCCTTTATCTTTTTTACCTTGCGTAAAATAAAACCATGATCCTATCATTTACGAGAGAACCTCTTTAATCTTATATTTCAAATTGTAATTACCAATAAATATTGATATCAATAATCAAATAACTTATCATATCTAATAAAGACTTATTAACTGAAGTAAAAAATCGTCACATTCCGAGTCAATTAAATCATGATAGACAATATAAAACCGAATGTTTTTGGTAGGACATCAAAGTGCTTGTTATCGTGTAAAGAAATATATTGTGATCAAGATAGATGTGAACAAACTACATTAGAAAAATCACACGGAAATTCTTGCATGATACTCAACTCTTCCCGTCACCCCCTTTTGCTCCACGTGGTCCACGATCTGCTCGACTTGTCCTACCATTGGCATAACATCGTGAATTACATGAGGAACGGCCGCAGCTCCTGTGAAACCGGCATTTGATGCCAAGGCCTCCAAGCGATCCTTGGCCCCCTACACAAAATAAATAAATAAACAAAATAAGTACACTAACAACATCTAAAATAAATAAAATCAATTAAGAGACAAAGAAGCCAATCTGGATCAATTTAAGTCCATTTTGATCGAACAACTATTCTCCATTTTAGCCACCGGATTAGTTTGGTGACTTACGTGACATAATAGACGTGGCATAAAACAGATAAAAGGTGGAAGCAGTCGCTCTCACCCGACGCCAACGCCGACACCGACAACGAAGAAATGGCCGCGGAATTCGCAAATGAGGTCACCAAGAAATTGGACCTGATACTCGCAAGACTAGGAAGCTTAGACTCGAAGATGAAGAAACTCAACCAAATTGTCAAAAACCTACAGGCTAAAGTCTCCTCTCTTGAAATAGATGTTGACGTTGTTAAAAACAAGCAGAAACCCGTCGACGAGAAGTGTACGCATTTAGAAAACAATGCTAAGTTCGGGACCAACACATACAAGAGCTTCGAAGTGATATGGACAAAAGGAAAGAAGAAATCAGTAATAACAGCAAGCAGATCCTTTACTTCGAAGCCTACTCTCGAAGAGAAAACTTAAAGTTCGAAGGAATACCAGAAACATCAGAATCCCTCGAGCTACAGAGAGAAAACACGAGACAAGTCCTTGTCTACTTTATGGAGAGGGTACTCGGCATCAAAGACGCTGGAGGGAACGTTTGCCGTACGATTATTGCTCGTTTTCTTAGATTTCCTGACAGGGAAAGAGTATTGAAGTGTGGTCGGAAACTCAAGGATACCAACAACAAGATGTATAAAGACATTCCAAGAGAGCTATATGAACTGGGAAAACCACAAGTGAAAATACTGAAGAAGGCAAGAGAAGAGGACAAACGTACTGACTTCAGCAAATCGCAACCGGATAGACTTTATATCGACGGTAAATATGTTGAAACGTAAAACATTATAAGCCAAGACAGTTTAATTAACATATTTTGCTAGTTCTTGCAGCACCAAAATCGAAGTAAAAAATCACGCTGCCGTCTAAATTAACAACTATTAGGTGCTAAAACTTTTGTTTGCTGGTAGAGTTCAATCTGAATTATTTAACAACTCTTTAAAGCTTTTCCAGTCACCGTTCGCTTCATATTATTAACGCAAATTATGGTCTAGGAGCTTATGAGCTCAGCGTTTTTCACTGGCAAGGTTTCGTGGATGGATAAGGCTCGATTACAGTTTACTGATGAGCAGGAGGTAAGGGTCTTAATTTTTTCCTTCCCCCAGTTTTTTCTTGTGTTTTGTTTTATGTGTAGTTTTTCGCATAGTACAATAGTCAAATAACCTTTGTTTTTCTTTTCTGTGTTTTATGTTTGTTATGTATATTAAGTTTGTGCTTTGGCTATGTGTTTGTTTTAGTTGTATTTGCAAGTGAACTGATTTTGCTGTTATTCGTCTCTTTTGTTTCACAGCGGCAATTTAATCATCTGCTATGATGAATGCATTTTAAAACGTAATTAGCCATATGAACTATAACGTATGCTTTAACATTCTATCATTAAATGTCAGAGGAATTCGTGATCTCACCAAACGCAAATCAATTTTCACATGGGTTAGGAACCGAAAAGCCGATATTATTTTCTTGCAAGAAATCTACAGTACGTCCGATGTGGTTGATAGTTGGAAATACCAATGGCCAGGGGACATGTAATCATAGCAAAGGTGTTCTGGTGTTATACGTGAAACCTTGCAATTTGAATTGAAATCAGTTAAAAAGGACACTCAAGGTAGATTTGTCATTGTCGAAGCGATAGTCCAAGAATGTCCTGTGTTGTTGATCAATATTTACGCTCCTAACAAAACCAACGAAGCTACAGACTCTTACGAAAATCTTCGGTCTACTTTTGTTTATTTTTTTTTTTTTTTATCTTCGGTACTTTGCTTGAAAGCGGCTATGATCAGGATTACAAAATTGTTATAGGAGGGGATTTTAACGCTCCATTAAATTTCCAAATAGATAGCTACGGAATAAAAACGGACTGGAAAAAAGAGGTAGTTACAAAAATTCGGGAGTTAATAGCAGCTACGACAGCCGGACAAATAGAAAGAAAAGCAAGTTTGATGAAGAGTGTTAGGACAAAAGAAAAAGGGTGAAAATAAGGAGGAGGAAGAATGAAGTAGTTATGCTTACCTTCCCCTCCAACACCGTTTCGAAATGCTGGCTTGCCTCCCAATCCGTTACATGTTTCCAGCTCTATCTTTCCTCGCAAATGACTGACGTAAATTTTTTGGCGTCCAGCATCTCCACCTTTCCCTGTTTTCGAATTAAGTTTCAAAGATTGAAAAAAGTATATTGCAATATCTTTAGGTAAAAAGCAACTTTTGTATGAGCCCAAAGATAAGTTTAATTCGTTAAATTTCTTCGGCCCGCGGAGCCGAGACAAGACGGACGGGTGAGGGAACGACGGCCCCGGGGGGGGAGGGAAGACGGCCGCGCCCCGGGGGGCCGGGGGGGGAGCGGGGGGCGGGGGGGGGGGGGGGCCCGGGGCCCGGGCGGGGGGGGGGGGGGGGGGGGGGGGAGGACGAGGGGGGGGGGGAGGAGGGTCGCCGCGACGCGGACCGGGGGGGGTGGCGACCCACAACCCACGCGGGGGACGGCCCGGAGCGGGCCTGGATTTATTATCTCCTTTATTTATCAGGGGAAACTGTCTGATATGAGTCAAATAAAACCAAATTAAAAAATAGTAAAATAAAATTTATATCTTATCCATTTATAAGCTAAGCGCTTTACATCGCTTAAAAAAAATAAAAAAAGAATGTTTATTTTAAAAATCACTTTACAACGCTTAAAAAAGAAAAAAATATATAGATTAATATTAAACCCTATGCAGACCGGTGGAAGGTAGCATGGGAGAAGGGGAGAGGTGTATACGCTGGCGCATAGGTGCAAGATAAGTATAAATCCATCATTATCTCGAGGCAGAACAACTAATGCTCTAACAATTAATTAAGAGTTTAATCTTTCCAGCCCATTCTAAAGAACAAAAAAAAATTTTACGGTCCACTTATTCTTTTGCTTTAATACAAATCATGGCCGAAAAAAAAAATAGAGTTTATTCTCTGCTTTCTAAGAATAGAAAATCGTTTTACGATCCTCTTACTTTGTCTTAACATCGGCGCACTGAAATAGGTTGCTCAGTCACGTACGCAAATTTATCTACTTATTTTTCTTTTATTTCTTACCGTGTGCAAAGTTTAAACAAATTTAAACGTACACTCATATTTATTCACTGTAGTTATTCAGTGTAAATATATATATATTGGGCTACTCTAAAGCAAAATCATTGTTCAGTGAACTACTCGCACTTTGAAATAATCGTTTAACCTCGTGTCGAGCTTTATTGAGTAAACATGTTTTTTCAAAGCAAGTTTAGTATAAATACATTTATTTCGTTCGAGCTTATTGCTTATGTTATTAACCAAAATTTCAGCCTCCAACATGCGCTTTAACCGTACGAAATCTTTCCCAAAACTCGACAACTGAACGCCGCCATCTTGGAGCTGGTAATGTATGCGTGACGTCAAAGAGCTCAGCCTGAAGTTTGGCGGGAAATTGTAATAGTCGAAACTCCTTGTTTTCTGTATTTCTTGGAGCTCTGTTTGAGCAAAATGGAAATGCACAAACAGGCATTTTGACAAACAAAAGCCACTACGAAAAAAACAAGGAGTTTCGAGTATTTAAATTTTCCCGCCAAACTTCAGGCTGAGCTCTTTGACGTCACGCATACATTACCAGCTCTAGGGGGCTGGATAATGTTTCTCTTTCTTATGGTGTAGTAGGCGGTGTATAAATTGAAATAATACCCTAAAGTCAGATTTATTTTCATTTATAAGGGAAGCGTAGGAATTCATCTTTCCACGACTGCTTTGATTAACGTACTGCTGCTTAATTGCTTTTGATCCAGACTTTCGCCAGCGTCTTTTTAGCTGACGACGTATGGGTTTTACTGCAGCAATTTTCTCAGTATACCAGGGCGAAGATGGACGTAGCTTTAATGGGTGCGCGCGCCGTCTGCTAACGGGCAATGCGCCAAGCTGGGATAAGTTACGAAAAGTACTCTAGAATCCGATTATCGCTGATTGTACGTAGGTCGGTAAAAGAACATTTTACGAATATGTTTGCGTAGCAGGGCTCCAATTCAGACATTTTTTTAGTTCCAAACCAATGAATCAACCTACTAAATATGTTTCACAAATGAAATGTTTACACTTACCTGATTTTCCAGCATATCCTCCGTCACAACCGCGATTTCCTGGTTCACCTCGTGTACCTGGGATATTCTCAGTGCACCCTATCGCATTTCCATAGTAGTTTCTTTTGGCCTTTGCAACACAATCTATTTCTTCCTTGTCAGATTTCTGCAGGACAATAACAATAGCAATGACAATAACAAAACCAATTCGGGTCAGAAAGCGCTTCGTGTGCTTTAGCATTATTTATTTTCTGAATGTGGGGTTGAAGTTTGGGATTGATTATTTCGCCCCCGACGACCCGTTTATCAACGATCTGTAAACAGATGTCACATGACGATGCTGGATCGGACCACTTGAGACATGGAACCTTTGGTATCGAGTATCGTCCCATTCCTATCAGGACAATCCCGACACACAGACAGAATCGATTCTTTTAAGAATTTGAATCGAGACGAAGTAAAACGACGCGACAGCAGCGAAATTCACCTCTTTTTAACCCTCAAAAGGATACTAAAATTGCAAATCGACGTTGAGTTTGAAGCCTTAAAACAAGAATGTCCATTCTATCTGGCCGCCAGCTTTTGATTATTGGACATTTTGCAGAGTATTTGCTCGCTTCTGGCGCTTTAGTGGTGCAAACCTGCCGACACGGTGACACGAGCTGAATATTGAAATTGTGAATGTTGAAAGCGTTTGGGACTTATAAATCCACGAGAAGAGCTTGAACTTTCCTACATCATTGATTTAAAAAATGTTCGACCCGACCTTATTCGACGTGAGTGTTAGAGGCTTCGGTGAGAAGATGTTTTAAAAGCTTACAGTGCCTGCATGGTTTGTCGTGCTGACCGCTTTCTCCATCAAGATTTCAATCAAGATTTACACAAACGACAAGTTTGCCGAATTGTTATTCTTCAGGTATGTCACTGACTTTTCTCCCTTTTCCCCTGAACAAAACCGATGTCATGTCTTCAAGTCGCTTTGCGTTTTAATTTTTGTATTTAAGCTTAAAGCTGGTTGTTGTGGCAAATAAAATTCAAGAAACTCGTTAACATTTGCTGTTTATTGGACTCTCTTTCGCTAGAAACAGACAGAAAATATTTGTGTTGTTTTGGTAAATGGTTTCATAGCTCAAATTTACGACGGAAAAGCTTTTTGTAGTAGCGTCGACGGAACTGAAAAGTTTTTTCGCTTGCGGGAACACAGTGGGCGATCCCGAGCGGTCAAGATGGGTCCATCTTGACCGCTCGGGTAGCCAATCAGAGCACGGGATTCGTTTCATCTTGACCGCTCACGGAGCTAGTCATATAATAAGAAAAAATATAAAAAAGATCAACCTTCTTTTAAAAGTTCTAAATTCCACTGGATAGTGTGTAACTTTGAATAATCTGACGTTCAAAAGGGTATATGGAGGCGATAGATGCCCCCTGTGTAGGGGATATGTTTGGAGATGATACGCGAATTTCTATATTTCGACAAAATCCTTTGTTGTTCCAGTATTTGCTCTTTTCTTCCGCATTAAAACATCTGATGTTTTATATTAACACATTTCCATTGAATTTTGCTGTTTAAGATGTCGCGGGAGAAAACATGTCGAAAAATCCATCATGTGATTTGATTATCAAGAGAAAACCATCCTCTATTGTAGATCAAGGTATTATCTTTCCACATAAGACGAAGTGCTTCGAAGGTGCCATATGAAAAAAGTAACGAGCGGTCCCTCATCGTTATTAACAAGAATAATTATTCTTACAACCTATCTAGCTAAATGATTATTTGATCTACATACGTTGACTGTGTTGGCATCCCCTTTAAGGCCATCAGCGCCAGATTGTCCCTGGTTTCCATTCCCGCCACTTGATACAATGCTTACGTATCCTGATGCCGTATCAGCAAATATATTCACTTGTGAAGAAAGGGATGAAGAGACAGTTAACATAAACAACAGCAATGATCTATAGCAAAACAGCAGATTTAAATTTTAAGGCCCAACTTCACCCAAAATGCATTGGGCGCAGCAATCGCTTATCCTGGATTTCTTGCAGCAAGCAATATACCAAAGGCATTATCACCTCTTTCCGAAGCAATCCTCTCGATTAGTTTAATTCACTTTTATAGATACGTTCCCTATTTTTATGTTTAGACTTTTCTTGTATTATTTTGTTTATATTGTGTAAAGTTGTGTATAGTTGTTAATTTTGCCGCTTAAGGGCGACGAGAGTTGGGCAAGATGGCGAGCCCTACACGCCGTCCTGTTGAGCGACCAAAGTTGCCTGGCTGTTTAAAAATAGTTCGTCTCAGAGATTCGGTTTTTGACCTATGGAGAGCAAGAAATCAAGCTCTGGGATTTGAAAAAAATGAAATTCCTGTTGCACAGAAGGTGAGTTTTAAATTTAAAATGCTTTATATTTTGGTTTTCTATAATTATTTTCAGGATATGTGGAAACAATCAAAAGTTTATTTTTTTTCGTGTCTGTTTTGCGTGTCTGTCTGTTTTGAAAGCGCAGAAGGGTATTTGTCTCTGTCTGTGAAAGATAATGATACTGGTAAGTTTATATTCTGATAAAGCTACTTCTAAACAAGTTTGTTAAAATGTATCGCATAAACCAAGAATGTGTTAGTTTATTAATATGTAATTTTTATGTTGTTTAGCCAATCAGATCACGTGTATAAACAAAAGAGCAATTCAAAACAAAAACAAACGATTGCAACGACTCTTGGGCGAAGGTAGGCCTTTAAGCCTAGATAACGCTATTGAACGTGTTGATCCACGCAACGCAGTACAAAACTCAAAGGTTCGTGTTGCCGATCTCTGTTTTATAGAAATGCCTCCACTTGCCGTCACTGTCACTGTTTTCTATTATAAATAACCGTTTAGAAAAAACAAACAAACAAACAAGAACAACAACAGCATCGAAAACCCTTTTAACTTACAATTTTAACTATGGACCTGGGAGACTTGTTAAAATAGAGATTTATAAAGTTAAGAACAGAAGAATAATTAAAGCATTGCCCATTAATTCATCTTGTTCAAATGAAGAATATTTTCCATTTATGTTATCAATGCCAGCCAACCTATTGGTCCATCTACTCCATGCTTTCCGTCATGTCCATCATCGCCTGAAGACTGCGTTGGAAAACTTTGTGACAAATCTGGAGCTCTGAGGTCCAATCGACTGTCTTTCGCAAAGGACACTTTACGGCTATATATTGTCAGTTTTCTTATGCCATGCATTTCAATGACCCCCTAAAATGAAAACGTCATTACATTTTTAAAGTAAATTATTCTCAGCTGTGCTAATCAGGAGGACAGAGACTACTCCCTATATAGAGTGGACTATAAGTGAAGGCTTTTACCCCACAACCACCACCCCCCCCCCCCCTCTCCCCCATCCCATAGCTCGAAAAGCCATCCCTATCAATCCTTCAGTAAAAAAATAACGATTTTACAAGGTGAACTACGACAAAGGTACGGAAAAAGGCTTGAGGTCTAGGGAGATGAGTTATATCAAGTGATAGCCTAAGCAAAGATGTTTCAAACTGGTGATAAAATAATTCAAAAGGATGTTTTTCTACCAAAAAATAAAAAAAAGTGGTCAAGATTCAGGCTCAGAGCCTGAATCTTGAAATTTTGTGACCCTTCGAAATGAAATTTTGTTAAGTATGCTCCTTTTTCACCTTCCCCATCTCCGCGCGCGTGTTCATTTTTGATAAGAAATGTTTTCCGTGTTTCTATCGATATTTAGTAGAAACTCAGCAGTTTCTATTGGAAATCCGCGAATCTTTTGTTTCCCTTTTTTTTATTTTTTTTTTTTTTTTTTTTTTTTTTTCTTTTATAGAAACACTCGTGAAAGTTTGGGAGAACTCGATAAAAGCTGTGGAAACACTTGCTCGGCTCGTGTTCTCACAGCATTTCTCGCTCTCCCAAACTTCCACTCGTGTTTCTATTTAACAATTAGATTATGAGCTCGAGATTTCTATCGTTTATTTGTTGTTGAGGGCGGAGCCCGATTCAATTTTTCATAAATATATTTGGGGGGAAAATATTTTTTTTTTTTTTTTATATTTTACCTCCAAAAATTAAAAAAAAAACTTTTTTTTTTTTAAATAAAAAAAAAATAAGCCCCCCCACCCGGAAAACCTTTTTTTTTTTTTTTTTTTTAATTACCCAAAATAAAAAAAAAGTTTTTTTTTTATAAAATAAATATTAAAATATACAAAAAAGGGGCCAAAGAAAAAAAAAAAAAAAAAAAAAAAAAAAAAAAAAAAAAAAAAAAACTCGATAGAAACACGGAACATGTTTTCTATTTCTTTGAGAAAATAACCGTCAAAGAAAATAACGCACTACAAAGTACAATTGTGCGCTATACTTAATATAAAAACGTAGATTCTCTTTACTTTGCGGTTTAACGTCATAACCATGTTCAACCAATTACAATAAGGCAGTCGATCAACAGAAAGAAATCACGTATTACTAGTAATGCTGTAATGTTATATTTGAAGTAATAGGCTTAGCAAAGTACCTTAACGTATACAGTGTCCGCTAGGACTTCAAGCTCAATGTTATTGGACTGGTTTTGGAGATATCCAAGGCCAACTTTCCACTCTAATTCGAGTTGCTCTTGTACGTAATCCATATGAACAATTCGGCCAATCACTTGATAACGATCTGTTGGCAAGGAGACACAAAATAGGCATAACTTTTTAGCGAAAAAAAGTTTTTGCCGCGTAGCACGCAGATAATTATTAATAATTGTCCATTGGTGTTCTTGAAAGGGCATTGAAGGTTGTTTTAATTTTTGTTTAAAGGTTCTGTAGTCAATCTACTAAGCTTAAACTTATCAAAAAATGAATATCAAGAGTCAATCTAGATTTTGAGAAACAGGGGAGGAGGGGGAGGGGGGGGGGGTTGAGGGTGGGGTGGGGAATCATTATTTGTTACACGACTCAACAAGTAATCATTGAGGTGCTGGCCATCCGAGACTGCGGAGTAGTTAAGAACTAGCTCTTGCTGTGTATTCTAAGAGATCGTCCAAAATAAAAAAACAAACAAACCAGCCTCTGTGGCTATCGTTGTCCAAAATACGCAGAATTTCGTCATTTCACGTTGTTGTAGCAAGCCCGTAGCGTACTGTACAATATGACGTAATTTCTATTCGCTGCGATGGCATATTACATCACACGACGTCATCAGAGCCGCCATGTTGGATTGCACCATTTCAGCATGGTTGTGGAAATCCTCTTTCAAAAATTTCGAAACACCTTACGGGTCTACCGTCAAGCGACTGTAATATTAGAATATTTTTTTTTTCACCAACAGTACAATATGCCGACATTATAAACAAAACGATTCGTTCGCAAAACCCACCTGAAAGAATGCAGCCAAAAAATTCCGCCCGCATAGAAATAATGCGGTTCCATTCTAATGGCTTTATCTGCACATTTCGAGCGGTGATTGGTTGCAGCAAATTGTGGGTCACAATGCCATTCATATCACTGTTTCCTATGAAAACCTACAAGTACATAAGTAAATAATGAGCCTTTCTTGTATAGAAAAAACAAAGCTTTTATAATTATTAAAAAATTAATAAAAAACTAAAGTTGACTCAGGTGAAAACGTCGAGGACCACTTTAGTAACCTGCATGATCGAAACATTTCACAATAATCTTAAACACGAAGGCGCGCTATAAAAGGGTCAAAGCTCTGCCCCCTTTGTCACCTGATCCCTGCTTCCATGGCTAAATCAAAGATGGCGGACCATGCGAGTAAGAAGGGGAAAAGTCATTGATCCAAAGACAAATCCTACCTTAAGCTCTTACATAAATAAAATAAAAACAAGAAAACACCAGTGATGTCTCTTCCAAAGCGCATTTTAGCTTACCGAATTTAAATTTAGCGCCCGTAACTGCTCCCTTTATTGGCGCTGTATTTCTAAAAGCGCACAGATTTCTCTCGGCTGAGATCTCCCTTCTTGAGCCTTTAAAATGAATGGCTTGTGGTCTTTTATATTGTGGATTAATAGTTAAAGAAATAAAACCCATTGTGCGTGAAAAGACGACCGTTTGCAAATGTTGCGCCGTTATAAGCAAGTCAAATACTGTGTTGGATTGAGCCATTTTGCGTAATTTTTATCCTTTGATTTTCAAGTTGAATGTCAATTCAGGTTTAATACTTGATATGTTTTCGTCTGATTCTTTAGAGAATAACCCGAAAGGAGCCCTGCTGTGCATCACGCATAGATGAACGCCATGCGAAGCTCCGGGGAAAAGTTCTTGCGAGAATATCATTTGACTTGTGTCCCTGGTTATGTTTTGGACGATGACCAGAATGTTGGACTCAGTTCTTCAAGCAAACCCTCAGGGTACATTATTTTGCTTGGTCTAATGATATAGTACCAACAAAATAAAAGTGAATGGAGCTTTTGGATTGTGCACTTTATTTGGGTGACTTTTGCAGCTCCTCATTGCCGTCTATAGTCTAAATTACACAGGCGGTGTTACGTTGCGGTGGATTTCTAGACACACGATCACTGCAAGGTAATGTAACATAAACCACTTCGATTTGAGTATTTTATTCGGAATTTCATGCACAGTGTTTGTCAAATTGATTATCTTTATAAATATGTCTGGTGGAGGTTTTAGTTGAAAACCGCTTCACAATTAAGGTCGCGCAGGACCCTTGCATTCATTAGTATGTATTTATTTAAAGAGTATGCACGAACTGCCGGACGACTGAAGCCGACAACAAACGAAATATTCATGAGAATGTTTGTTTTTAAACTCTTTTGTACAAGTAATTACTAGTAATTGTTCTCAGCTTTGTGCCACGTGCGCTGGAACATAGGGAATTTTCATAATTAGATTCACAGCTTTGAATAATTATATCACACGTTGTTGTAAACATTGATTCGGAAGGTCTTCGGAAGCCTCTAAACCTGCAATTTTGTGTCCAAGTTTTCTCCGCCGATATAGAATTTCAAGAGTTGATTCGCGAGGAACATAAACTTGATGTACTCTATTGTGCTATGACTAGAGTGAATTTTTAAATTTCCTTCTCAAAATGAAGATAGCACGTTTCAAAGTTTAGATTTCACATTTTTGCTCTCTTAGAAGCCATTAACTTGTAGCAGTTTTTGAAATCGAAAATTTCGTTCTAGCCATAGCACAAAAGGGGTTATGATTTATCACTAGGCTATATAATCATTTAATTCGGTGCGCTGTGCTAGCTGAAAACTTGGACACAAAATCGCATTATCTGCAGTTAAACTTTTAAGGGCTTGTAACATCACAGACAACGATCACCTCTCAGTATAAGGACAATCATGATATAATTCCATCATCCCAGAATATCCTTGTTAAATTTTAGAGGAATCAATGTTCAAAATGTAGTGAATTAAAGCTTTACAAGATAGCACTCCGTCAAGAAATTTGGGTAATGAATTTATTAATGAGCAAGGGTCCCGCGCGACCTTAATTTATACATTATACTGTTAAGGTCTTTATCCTAATACTTTTGCTCACTCTTGATGATAAAATAAAAAGACTCGCCTCAACATAGCCTTGGAATTCGTATACTACATCGAATTTGAGGTTCAAAGGTGATAGATATAATTCGTATAATTCAAACAAAAATATAGAACTGAGCAAACTTTTAAATATCCTCCAGTTTGTTCTTAAAATAATTTTATGGATATAAGAAAAAGTACATATAAATTTGTTTCTCGATCGTGCTATATCTTACGATGAGATTACTTTACGTCCGTACGCTGGCGAGGTTGATTGACAAAGCGCGCCTTCGTGTTTAACCTGGATAATTATATTAATCGTTTTTTTCATCAAGCTATATCGACCTATTAATTTCAAATATCGACCAAGTTAGTCAACCGTGAGACATTTACGTAAAGAAAGCCGACAAAAATCTGTAATAATAAAATTATGTACCTTACTTATTAAAAACCTGCTCACCCAATATTGGCAATAATTAGCCCCAGAATACAAGAACCTATTTTCCCAAAACTAGGCAGGTTCTTACGTGCGAGTTGTAACTGAATTTTAACAGATATATATGTTGGTTAAATAATATTAACATATTCTATGAAATGACAATAATAGCTCAAGTTGGATCCTTTTTCCTTTTAAATATTGCCTTGTACCTTGTCGACGCCGTTCTCTTGATATGTCTCAAATGAAGAAGAACCATCCACACTATAGGCAAGCTTGTATTTCTTTACCCACTGAGGGTAGTCTTGCCGTCCCTGGGTTTGGAACTTTGTGATTTTTACATTTCGCCAAAAATCTACTTCAAGAAACTGATTTTGATCATTAGTTTCAGCTGACCAGGTACCCGTTCTTCCTCTGGAAGTGGTAAAATTTAGCCTGCCATTCTCTGGGCCACGGCTCCTATACAACGTTGAAGACGCGGTCATTTGTTGATCTGTAACAAGACCGCTTTCTAAGCCAAGTGCATCTTCACCAGTGCATGCTGATATTAAAAAAAAAAAAACAGAAACAAAAAAAAACAAAACAAAATGATGATTAAAATCAATAAGCAAGTTCAAGTGATTGTATATTGACGGATTGGCTCATCTCGCAATATCCTATATGAAGCTAGCCTCGAGCATTATTGAAAACAGGTTTTAAATAATATAAATACGAAGAAAAATATATAGGAGAAGATTAATCTACTATTTAATGAAGAAGAATGAGTGAATGGGAAGGATGAGATAATGCATGAGTGAGTGAAGGTGTCAAAAACATTTTAAGAGTTGTCCCATGTTCAGCGTTTACCAGGTAAAAAAGGGTTAACGAGCGTCCATGCACTATTGTATTTCGTTCCAACGATATCAGTTTTAAAAAGATAAACATATTACCTTGCCCCAAATACACAATTGAAGGCGTTTCGAACCATTTCATGGCCTCGAATTTTATATCCCCTTTGAAATGCTGATTTCCTTCCCTCAGACGCTTGCAACTTGGTTCTAGAAGAAAACAGAACACTAACTTGAACAATAACTTCTTCTTTAACACGATCTACTTTCAGCCTATGCATATCCTGGTTTCGTTGTGTTTACGTTAGCCAACGGACGGGAGTATAGTTCAAGCAGCGTATTTTTGTCGCCAGCTACTGACAATATGCGTTTTTTGCTGAAATTGGTCTGTTAAACATTAATTAAGAAATAGAAAACATGTTCCGAGCTTCTATCGAGTTTTAGTAGAAACTCAGCTGTGTTCTATTGGAAATCCGCGAATCTGATTGGTTCTCCCACTGTTTTCTATTCGCCGATAGAAAACAGTCGCGCGCGCGCAGCTCTTTAAGCGGTAAATTTTCTTGATTTTTGTCTTCAAAGTGCACAATATTGTAGGTATTGGACTGCAATCCTGTAGAGTTTCTACTAAAACAATTAGACTACTCGCCCTCGTTTTCTATGAGCGATAGTCAACTCGGCTGCGCCTCGTTGACTATTTGCTCATAGAAAACTCGGGCTCGTAGTCTAATTGTTAAATAGAAACACGAGTGGAAGTTTGGGAGAACGAGAAATGCTGTGGGAACACGAGTCGATAGACGAGTGTTTCCACAGCTTTTTCGAGTTCCTCCAAACTTTCACGAGTATTTCTATAACTCGATAGAAACACATTTCTTTTAGAAAACAGCACAAAGAAAATAACGCACATCAAAGTAATATTTAGCGCTTTCTTTAACGTCAAAACGTAGATTCTTTTCACCTCGCGGTTTTACGTCATGAACATAATCAACTCATCATAGTAAGGGGGTCAATAAACAGAAATAAATCAACTGTTCAACATTCGCTTCAAGGCTAAAATTCACCGTTTTTTGGCCAAACAAACAAAGAAAACAGGCCCCAAAGTTAATGTAATTATGAGAAATAACTTTAACTGAAGTCAAGCACTGGAAGGAGTCGAGAATTTGACAAGAATTGTGGATTTAATTCGCTTCATCGACGTAACCGAATGGTTTGACGACTGACGCTGCCGATCGAGCGACTCGAACCTTGGAGGTGAAAGTGCATTATTTTTCTGTCAAAAGAAGTTTGACTCGGCATTTTGGACGAATGTCTTGTCCTGTTAAGGAGCTGTGAATAGTTCTGAAGTGCTGCAAAGCCTAGAATGGAGTGAAGTTGCGCCGATTGAATTCATATACTTCTTTGAAAGGTCAGCCGCTTTGATAATTTCTTTCACAGACTATTTTTGAATGTGTAGCGGGCTCTGTGAACATCTTACTCGCTTGTTTTCAAGTGTGCAAATATTTGTTTAGTCTAAACCTGGTTTTGTCAGCTGTGACATTAAAATTTGACACAATTCTTAGTTGTTATTTTTGCATTGCTTATTTCAGCGCCGTGAATATTGATTGCCGTGTCTACGACAACTGTCTGTGTCTCCATCGAGTTATAGAAACACAATTTTTAACCAATCAGAGCACGTATTTACTTTGTGCTATTTTCTAATGTCTTATATCGCATTTTGTATGTATCAGATATGTTGGTGTCATGCGATTTTAAAACATCATTTTGAGGACGTTCGCGATAATTGTTTAATGCGCATAACTACTGTTCATGCAATACTTGTCGCAACGCCATTAAATTGTTTTGAAAAACTTTAAAAATTGTTGATTCAGACGCCGAGTTTTAGTCGAACTTAACTGTTGAAAAAAAGAACCAGATACCTTCTTTGAAATTCAACACACTGGCATATCACTTGTCATAGAATGCAGTTGTGGATGTAATATTTCAAAAATGCATTCACGAACATGGCTACCTTATTGTCTCATAGGTATAGGTATGTTATTTAAAGTCGGTAACGTTGTGAGTGGTTGCCCAATCTCCCGAGCTAGGGTGTGACTGAAAACACAAAATGTTTGCACTTTGATTTTTTGACCGTATAGTTTAAAATACAACGTAAGGCTTAAAATGCCATTGATAGTTTTCAAATATCTTTATTTGTTCCTGAGATTTTTAAGTTAAAAAAAATGGTAAAATATGCAAGTTAGGAGACTAATTAATATTTTTAAATCCTGTAATATATATAGCTTTTAGACATTTTTATAAAGTTGTAATGATAAACGTAATTCAGTCCAATGACTGCTAAGTGTTATAGTTTTTTTAATAAACGATACTACATCTACAGATTTATTTGTCTTAAGTTTACTTTATTTGTTTTAGTTGTAGCCACGCCCCCCCGCCCCGCCCCGCCCTGAATAATCACTTTCTCAAACATAACGTATGCGTTACCTGTTTCACAATTCTTCCCTGAATATCCCTTTTTACAATCACATCGGTATGCTGCAACAAGGTTCACACATGTTCCGCCATTCTTGCACGGCGCGCGGGCACACTCGTTTATATCTGCAATTATCGTCAGTATGATATCCATTATTTTGTCTCGTAAACTATTGGTAAATTCCAAAAATAACTTTCTCCCCTGGAAATGACTCTCCACCCCCTCCCTCAAATCTAGGGGAAGAAATTCATCCCTAAACACGATGTCAGATTGGAGAAATTGTCTGTTATTCTCCAACAACATTCTAAGAAACCAAGTTGTAACACCTATTCGAAACTGAGAGACGCCTAGATCTTTTAACATGGTGCATCCAACTGCCACTTTCCTTTTGAGTTCTACCACTCCACTTTGGACAGGGGTTAGTTTAAAATATAAGAGAAATCCATTCACTAATGGCAAAACGCCTGTCATAAAAAGCGTGTATCTGTCCAAAGCTTTGTTTGTGTACATGCTTAAATTAAATGACTGTTAAGATCCTTTAACCAAATATGCAATTTTTGCGAATGGCATTGGAATTTTCCACGGTTAATAAAATATCAACAGGGCCTTAACCATGATTTTGTCGGCGGGGGAAAGTTTTCCTAGCGGGGGCACCTTTTTTTAGTTTACTTTTAATTGTTGTCTTTAGTTTAGTCAATTTGTTTTAGTTCTACCGCCCCCCCCCCCCCTTCCCTCTCCTCCCTCCACGCTAGGCACGGCCCTGATTAATGACTTTCTTAAACAAAAGATATGCGCTACCTGTTTCACAGTTCTTTCCAGAAAATCCTGGTTTGCAGTCACAGCGATACTTTATTGGAGAATTGACACATTTAGCTCCATTCTGGCATGGATTGCTTGCACATTTGTCTGAAAATAAGGGAATAAAACATTTATTGTAATGCTGTACTTACTGTAAAGGGTGATCTTTACAAGTGCATTAAACCTTAATTCCGGGGTTAGCGAGAAAAGCTAAAGTAAATTAATTGTAATATTTGGTTTATGCTGCACTGATTTATTATTTTAGGTGTATAGAAAACCTGGGTTTAAAATTTACTTTTAGTATTTTTCGATTAACGTTTTCAATCAAATGATGCCTTAGGACGCTGAGCTCACTCGTGAGCTATCGATTTGAACACTCGAAAACAAATTTTATATCTCCTCGCAACCATTCATTAATTTCTATGTAATACGCAAGATGAGATAAGATGAGATAGGATGAGATGAGATAAGATGAGATGAGGTGAGGTGAGGTGAGATGAGACGGAGATGAGATGAGAGAGAGATGATTGCGTGTCACGCGTCACGTGTCACGTCACTCGGGCTTATCAGGTGATAACATTTTTCAGCAAGAATTTCCTTGCATGTCTGCAACACGATGTAAGCTCATTTCTGCTGTTCAGAGTTGTCATTTCCGGTTTACATAACATGAAAAATTAATTTTCTCCCCCAAACACAAATTACATCTCAAGTTAACATTCGAATAAGACCTAGCCTGTTTAATCTTCGCTACTTGATGCCGAACGTAATGTTTTTTTTCAGGCTCTATATGTCTTACTTACATCAGTAGCGTGTCTGTACCGCTCATTTCTAAAAGAACATACACGATGACAACTGATCTTAATTTAAATGTTGTGTCACATAGTCTGATGTATGTCTCTTTCGTGGTTGGTGTGGTGACTTCGACCTGGTAAATTATGTGATATATGATAATAACGAAAAGAAAAAAAAACCCACCTTCTGCCACTGTTGTGGCAAGTTCTATCAATTCTTTAATGCTGTCTTTGTCGCTCGCTCCCACCGTCACTGCTTCTAAAAGAACATACACGAAGACAACTGATCTTAATTTGAATGTAGTGTCACATAGTCCGAAGTATGTCTCTTTCGTGGTGGTGTGGTGACTTTGACCTGGTATGTAATATAATATATGATAATAATGAAAAGAAAAAAAACCCACTTGTTGCCGCATTTTTGATTTTAATGGCAAGTGCCTTCAAATCGTCAATGCTGACGTCTGCGACAGTCCTGTTAGAGACATCTTCTAAAGGCCAATGAGGTACCTTGTTTCTGTTCCATTCAGTAGCTTTAAGAGATAATAGCGCAAACAACGGTATAAGTGATGATGCGATTTTAATATCGGATAGACTAGCAATACTTGCAGCGAAACGCTCTAATATACGTAAGCTTTTCAATACTCTGTTAAATTTCTTCTTAATTAAATTTCTTAGAGTGAGGATCGTAAAGAGGAGGAATAGGAGAACAGTAGCAGCTCCGAAGAGGAACGCAAAGTGGAGGACGACGATCCAGTCTATGATCCGTGGGATCTGTTACGTACTAAAGTGGAGGGGGGGGGGGGGGGGGAGAGATCTCAAAGAATCGTACATGGAACAGTCAAATGGTTTCTCGATAAGGGTAAAACCGAAAATTATGGCGAGACTGCCGCTTTCAATGTCATATCACCACTAAGTAGAAGAGGACTAGGGACGTACTACTTAGAGTGTTAAAAATTGACCGTATCAAACGCAACGCACTACACCGTAAAATCGTGAACACATACAATTCTACGAAGCGGCCGTTTCCGCGGTGGCAAAACGGAAATTCCTGTTAAACAGAGCCATGAGAAAGAAATTACTCCCGGATGAGTCGAATGATGAAGACGAAAAAGACGTCGAAGCCTCAGAGTGATACACTGGATAAGCCAATAACAGAAGTATTTTAAAAACATGTGGTTGTAGGGTTTCACTCAATTTTTGCAAGACATCAAACACGATGAATTGCTCCAAACATTCACCAGAAGGGGGCGTACAAGATTATCAAAGTCCGTCTTGACACAAACCGTGACGAAATCAACTTGAAAGGGAGAGGATATCTTAACCAGAACAAGTAGCGCGTCAATGGTTACCGTAGAAAATACCGTGGAAAATACAGGGAGCGAATCAAGGAGCAAGTGAGATAATATCATGCAAATAACAAGGAACGGATCAATCAAATACTTCTACTTCGCGATTAAAAAGAAACAGAAATAGGACAGAATCATACCACACGTTTTTGGTTATTAGTGGATGGGACCTCGAACCGAGGGTCTGCGAAAGTACATGTACATGTCCAATTTACAGCATTCATGTGATTACGCTTTGTGAATTCGAAATAAAGACCTGATTATAATTTTGTAAATAATAGAGTGAATTCGTGTAACCCGTTTTTTATATGCAAATGCGCCGTGTAATATTTAAATGAGCTGTACAGGAAAACAGAAAATTGCGGACAAATCGTAATTATTTGCATGTGGAAGTCAGGTTAAAATTCAAGCATTTACCCATATGTAAAAACCAAAACAGATAACGGAGCTTAAAATTTCTCATGCCTTGAATTGTCTTGCGATTTTAGACCAACATTTTATATTCAACATCCCGTAAAGAAAAATAAATTAAACTTGACTGTAACACAATTCTGCGCGAGCAATCCAATGGGGAGCTTTAGCAAATCACGATGACAAGCAACTTTTGTTTAGCAAACAAAAGGTTTAATGAGCAGGAAAATAGCTGTACACGTGTCTTATTACTCTTGGCAACTTCCCATCTTCTGAAAAACAACAATGTGACATGACTAAATCCTGCGTGATATGAACCAGACCGCTAATTTTCGATGTAGGTTGAACATGGTCTTGAAGTGCTTAAAGAAAGACACGTCCTGTTTATACTTATTTACTGTATAACTATTAAAGTGATTTCTTTGAGGTTTTCTGACCACTCGTGTGTTGTTTTATTGTATTATGATTGTACACAAACATTAGAATATTATACGACTCATTAACATATAAAAAACGGGTTACACGAATTCACTCTAATAAATGCACAGTGATTTAAATCTGTTGTTGCGTGATTCTCGAGTGTGACCGAACGAATTCGTGACATTTATATAAAAAAGAAGCTCTTAGAGCTTTAAACTGCGCTGGTCACGTGACCACTCTAGGGAGCAAAGTGCGGTGAGGGGTAACAAAAAATGCACCCCCCTCCCCCCCATTCCTTTTATCTGCGTCAAACATTGTTGCAACTGACAAACAAAATGGTAAGAAAACACCTTGTGTGATATTTCGTGGTTTATTATGCTAATGCTTGCCAAATTTAATACCCACGATCCTGATCCGTGAAATAAAATAATCGCTTATCGGCACGATGGGATTGTTTGGGCGAAACTTGCCCCCGGGTCTGCAAGATCAATTTATAAGTCACGCACGTCTTGCTTTACGCCAGGAACGTGAGTATGCGTGAGAATTTCGACAGTATCCCTCATTTGCATAAAGCTGAAAACTGGCCCAATGACAATGTTTTGCAGTTTGTATACTGTTAGTATTATTTTTATAAACATCTTTAACAGTTCAAAATCTTGCCCCTATTTCGGTTTTCGTATTACAATAGGCAGTTGTAAAAACTCAGCGACTGACAAACTTTGTGTAACATTTCATAGTTTACTTAGTGCAGCCGCGATAAATACGTGTTCTTATATGCAAATTCTAGCCAAATTGCCACGCACGGACGTTGAAGCTGTTTTTAGCACAGAGGGTATTTCCCTAGCATACCGAATGACGTAAGCGGTACAAGTCAGGGCATGTTTGTGAAGGGAATTTTTCTTCATATCTTAACTCTTTTAATGACACATGCAAAAAAAAATAGATTACTCTTAAAAAGAGAAATACTTCGCAATAAATTTGTTTAGTAAAGACCAAATGATTCGCAAATATTTTAGAAGTAGCTGATAATACCTTAACAACATTACGTGATACGAGGTCTAGCCGATCGAAACTGAAACTTGTCATGTCAGCACATTCTTTTACATCAACGTAATGGTATTTATTTACAGATTTTGGCCCGCTTAATTATATTTCTCTTTAAAAGCGTGGAAATTTGGTATTTTCCATGAGTCGAACGCTTCAAAATCGAATATTTCACACTAAAAATTCTTTGTAAAGACAAAATATATGATTTGTAGCTTCTAAACATCGCGTGAGCTGCAGCATGACCGAGTGGAGGTTTAGGATAGATCACCAACAAAACGAAAAATAACAAGAGCTCTTAGAGCTTAAAACTGCGGTGGTCACGTGACCGTTTTAGGGAAGCCATGTGGGGGGGGGGGGAACAAAAAAATGCACCCCCTCCCTTATCCCCTTTACCTGCGTCAAACAATGTTGCGACTGACGAACTAAATGACAAGAAAACACCATGTGTGATATTTCATGGTTGACTAGTTCCATCCACAATTAAATTAAGTTTTTCTTATATGATAATGCTGGCCAAATTTAATTCCCATGATCCTGATCCGTTAAACCAAAAAATCGTTTAAATCAGCTTCCAGTGTCGTATTAAATTCCAATTTAAAGATTGAATAACTCGCTCCGAATATTGGAGAAAATAATGAAATCAAATTTGAGAAGAACATTAGAGCTGCTTTTTGCTAAATGGGAATTACCCGGAGAATTAATATACCAA
The DNA here is from genome assembly GCF_052425735.1 of Oculina patagonica. Lineage (NCBI taxonomy): Eukaryota > Metazoa > Cnidaria > Anthozoa > Scleractinia > Oculinidae > Oculina > Oculina patagonica. The sequence goes on from NC_135759.1 coordinate 6,834,430, forward strand.
TGACGTAAATCTTGCAAGTCATGACATGTTTGTCTCAGTGGTTTTCCTTCAGATTTCAGACATCCTCTAGATGACAAAGCTCCAAAAATACATAACGCTAAAAAGTCGAACATTTCACACTTAACATGCTAGGTTAAGACCAGAGGATTTGTTTAGTTTCCATTTGCAGCAGATTTAAAGCTTTCCGAGCATTGCGTGATTTTTGCCGATCGTGCCTAGTGAAAGTGAAACTTGCCAACGCCAGCACATTCCAGGACACAAACGTAATGTGAATTAATGTATATTCTTGCCTGCCTTAGCGTATTTTTCTTCCAAAGCATGACATGTTAACGAATAAAGGTAAGCGTTGTTGTTGTAAATTGGGTAAAATTTCTTAATAGTTCAAGCATTTTTGTGTTTTAGAACCCCAATTTACTTTTGAGAACACTTTGTTCACAAACAATTTCTCACGCGAACACATCAAATCACGCCCGCGCTCATATCCTTGTGCAAATACTCGCTCGTGAAGTTGTCGATGACAGTCGTTGCACTTCGTGCATACGCTTTAAATATATGCATAATGATAAGCCAAAGGTGTCCTCTGCGACCTTAAACAGTGCCGAAGATTTGAACAAGGTGATGCTGCTGTTGGTCAAGATATGTCTAGTGTGTTTCCAATACGTTTGAAAACTAGGGCTTTCCAAAAGTTGCTCGGCAACTTTTTGGCAACTTTTCATGATTCGAGCAACTTTTTCCCCTTCGAGCAACTTTTTTCCTCTCGAGCAACTTGTTGCATTTTGAGCAATTTCCAGACCGAAGATCTCCGAAGATTATCCGAGTGTTGTTTAAAGGCAATACGAACGTGTCCGAAGACTTACGAGGTTTGCCAAAGACTTTCGAGAAAAATCTGAGGACATTTCAACTTTCGGCTCATTCTGCATTAAAACATCACAAAGCTCGTCAGCAAACATGACGTCATTGACTGATATCTTCACGATTTATCTCCACCTACTGTATTTTGTCTGATAGATCCTGGCAAAAATTTGTTTTAAAATCGTGCTAGCAGAGATGAAAAAAATAAAAATAAAAATCTCAGAAGCTGTATAACATTCAACCTCTTTCTACAATCCTCATGTCAATTGAATTGAAGGAATGTATCTTGAAATCGCGTTTCAACTGGAATGAAAATAAATTTTGAGCTGTAAATGAATTAAAGTGTTAAATGTAACCAAATCTTTAAGGTCAAGTCACACGAGGCGACATCCTTGTTATTTAACAAATTTTCCCCTTAATATGTAATTTAGATACTTCTTTTGCTGTAAAATTGCATAAAACTGCTTAGAAATCATACCCTCAAAGGGAAATTAGCATATATTTAGAGAAATTCTCTTGATTAGAAGCAGCGTTTTGGAATTTTTTGGAGCAACTTTCGAGCAACTTTTGTTATCAGAAGCAACTTTTTTGGATTTTTGGAGCAACTTTTGAGCAACTTTTTGAGAAATAACGGGCAACTTTTTGAGGGTATGATTTCTATGATGCAATTTTACAGCAAAAGAAGTATCTAAATAACATATAAAGGGGAAAATTTGTTAAATAACAAGGATGTCGCCTCGTGTGACTTGACCTTAAAGATTTGGTTACATTTAACACTTTAATTCATTTACAGCTCAAAATTTATTTTCATTCCAGTTGAAACGCGATTTCAAGATACATTCCTTCAATTCAATTGACATGAGGATTGTAGAAAGAGGTTGAATGTTATACAGCTTCTGAGATTTTTATTTTTATTTTTTTCATCTCTGCCAGCACGATTTTAAAACAAATTTTTGCCAGGATCTATCAGACAAAATACAGTAGGTGGCCAAAGCATCCAAACGAGTTAGCTACCAATGCCATGAAAGAGAAACTCCAATCAACACTCAAGATCTAGATAGCTTTAAAAATGATATCAACGCGAAAAATGAAGTAAAACTGTCATGGCTAAACACACAGACAAAATCATGAAACTGTTAAACAAAGATCAGGATGTCGACAAGCACACCCATTATTGTCATCACAAAAGCTATTCTTTTACTTTAAAAGCTAGTTCTTTGCCGAAGTTAAAATTTTCACTTTTGTTTACGAACATTCGCCGTTGATGTATTGTTAAATCCTGAAAACACGAGCCCCCAACTGATAACTGAAAAAAAGTAAAATAATAACTACGTCGGTTTACAATGTGAGAACGGTGCAGTTATTTTTTCTAGACTTGGTAACACGAGGTTTTTTTCGTTGAAAACGATACCAAACTAAAAGCATTTGGAATACACTCGTTTTTTTTTTTTATAATAATCTAGTTTATAAGAATATCGAGGCTGAAATTTGCGAATTTTTAAGAATATTTTAAAAATAAAACCGAGACTAAGATTTTGAAAAGAATATAGTTTTTAGTTGAAACAATAGCAAGTATTTTCATTTCCGTCACTTTATCTCTGTGAGGAATGCTTTGTTTAAAGCGAAAACGGCCAGGCTGCAACGAAAAGCAATGGTTCATATGCACAATGTAACACGATACAGATCTGGACACCAAACACTTGTAATTGATTACCCAATACCTGCCAAAAAGGAATTGTCAAACGGTATTTTCTAAGAATGTTCATAAGAATATTTCAGCCTAAAGTCGGCAGAAAAAAAGAATATTCAGCCTGGTTCGGAAAAACTGTATTCTTATAAAAAAAAAAGAGTGTAGCTACGACACGGATTAACAATGCGGCTCCTCGACAGCAGAATTCCCTAAAGATTATAACATGAATTATACCCTTGTCTCGGTAGAAAGTTGCCATGGATTGAGTATGTACATTCCCCAATAATTTTTTTTATTATTTAGGATGTGTTCTTTATCAAATAATAGCAAGGCGTCCTCGAGGCGGAAAAGGAAACTCTATTTGTTCTACTAGAGCAGCTACCTCTGCGAAGAAATATAATCATCTTTTATGATATATAAAGGTTTTCTACTTGGGCAAAATTAGGTCATAAAATATGCCTGGCATGTTTTGTTTTTTTGGCATGTGAAATAGACAACCGTTTCATTACCAACACAAGAACATAGCAGGTTGCCTAGAACGGTCGGGAAGGTACCTATTAGGTCTTTTGTTTCTCATTTAAATTTAAAATCCAGTTACGTCTTTTTTTTCTTGAATTATAACGCGTGGTTCCAAATTTATGAGATTGAATTACTTTTGAGTTTATTAGAAGATAGAAGAAAGCTAGCCTGAACAGGGCTTGTCCTCAGTTCCTTAAAACATTTTTTAGACAATATAACTAAAAATAGAGAGTCCCTTAAAAAAAATTAACCATAATGTTTCTTTAATGGACATTTCCTTATCTGTGACTCACCCGTGGCGTAAAACAAAGAACAAAAAAAAAAAAAAAAACGAGCGTCAATACCGAGGTAATCTCCTAAACACGCAATCGGATTATTAGACTTTCTCAAAATTCCTACACGAGGTCGCGAAGCAGCGATCGTAGTTGTTGACATATTGTAGATAAAAATTATACCTTTCCATTCGAACGGAAAGACATGAAGTTTGGCCCAACTCAAGCGACACAGAATGACACGGAGATTAAACGTTAATAATCAAGGAGTAAAACCTCCTGTTATGAAACGGATTGAGAAAAATGTTCGCGTGAAAAGGTGAATGTTTTTGATGGACTTAACTGCTGGTAAGGAATAAGCGAACAATATCGATATAAGCACTAAAGATAAGCTCTGTTGTGGTGTATTCACGATTTAATCCCGCTCCTCTGACCAAACCGAGGGAATCGCTCGTGCGTTGCCATGTGACGTTATACTGGCAATGATGAGTCGGTCACGAATAAACAACTGGAAACAATAGAATCACCACCCCTCCCCCTTGGTCTAGGCAAATCTCATTCAATAGTTATTGAAGTTTCACCAAATTAATTACCGTTATCTTCAAATGATTCTTCTCCCGGTTCTGTTCACGTAAAGACACATTGATTTGAACTCAAAGATACTTTTCATAGCTTCGACCAATTTTTTTTTTTCTATTTATATTGCGACGGCGCGTGCATCGGTGCTTCTTGTGTATTTTCCTTACCTGACAAATATTTTTTCAAAGTGACAGTCATTTCACTGCTAAAACATAATCATAGCAGGTCACCGAGAACGGTCGTGAGGTTACCGGTACCTGTTAACTCTTTTTAGCCCCATTTAATGTGTCAGCGACCTAGCTTTCCGTCCTCTAGGTGTAATGCTGTTTTTTTTTTTTTTTTTTTTTTTTTTTTAATTAGTTTTAACTTAAAGCCAACATTTAACGGACTACCATTATTAAAATATTGTTATGCTGGTGATAGTATCGAAAAATTTCCAGAAGAATTCATAGACAAATAACAAAATAACCGAAGAAAAAAACCCTATATTCCTTATTTGTCGAATTCTATATTTTTAAAGATGTAAATTGTCTGTGTTTCTGGAAGCGCGATTCCGCGTTCAAACCATGATTTCCAAAACAGGGTTGCATTGTCTATAGTTATCAAATTGTTATTCCAAAGAATGAGTTCGCCATTTGGAAAGATGTTTGTTGTATTTTTGAGATCCTGAAAATACTGAAGAAGTTCTCGATAAAAGAGGGGTAGACCTGTTTTCAAGGATTTTACATCATAATTGCATTTAAGGAGAAATAATAAACCACCATAATTTCGAAGGTAGTAATTGGGGATTACCTTCCATTTATCGTCAGACTCGCCTAGTAATCTACCAATCCAAGCCAAGCGTAAAGATTTAACGACCGTGCAAAAATTAACAAAATTGATTCCTCCTTTTGCTGTTGGTTGATACATAACCAATCTTTTTATTTTGTCTTTCCTGTTTTTCCATAGAAATGCGAACAGATTCTCTTGTACAGTCTTGATAACCGATTCTGGAACGGTCAGCATCGATGCTGCGTACACTAGCTGTGATATACCTAAAGCTTTCGCCAATAAAGACTTACCATATATCGTGAGGTCTCTTGAAAGCCATAAATTTAATTTTGTTCTCATTTTGTTGATCTTGACATAAAAGTTTTCCTCAGTACATTTGTTTTTGTTGTAGGATAGATGGATTCCAAGAACTTTAATAGGTTCTTTAGTTGTTTTAAAGTCAAGTACTTTCAAATTGCTGTCTTTCATAGAACCGATCCACATAGCTTTAGTTTTCTTCTTATTTAATTTTAATCCAGAGATGATTCCAAAACAATCCAAGATCTGTAAATAGGGTTTGAGAGATTCAACCCTTTTCGTTATTATAGTAGTGTCGTCAGCAAATTGTGATATTTTGACCTCCTGGTTATCTGGGAGGGACACGCCTCTGCAGCTTGGTTCTTGGCGTATCTTTGCTGCTAGCAGTTCCGCAGCAAGGATGTGAAATAGACAACCGTTTCATTACCAACACAAGAACATAGCAGGTTGCCTAGAACGGTCGGGAAGGTACCTATTAGGTCTTTTGTTTCTCATTTAAATTTAAAATCCAGTTACGTCTTTTTTTTTTCTTGAATTATAACGCGTGGTTCCAAATTTATGAGATTGAATTACTTTTGAGTTTATTAGAAGATAGAAGAAAGCTAGCCTGAACAGGGCTTGTCCTCAGTTCCTTAAAAATAGAACTAAAAATAGAGAGTCCCTTAAAAAACATTAACCATAGTGTTTCTTTAATGGACATTTCCTTATCTGAGACTCACCCGTGGCGTAAAACAAAGAACAAAAAAAAAAAAAAAAAAAAAAAAAAAAAAAAACGAGCGTCAATACCGAGGTAATCTCCTAAACACGCAATCGGATTATTAAACTTTCTCAAAATTCCTACACGAGGTCGCGAAGCAGCGATCGTAGTTGTTGACATATTGTAGATAAAAATTATACCTTTCCATTCGAACGGAAAGACATGAAGTTTGGCCCAACTCAAGCGACACAGAATGACACGGAGATTAAACGTTAATAATCAAGGAGTAAAACCTCCTATTATGAAGCGGATTGAGAAAAATGTTCGAGAGAAAAGGTGAATGTTTTTGATGGACTTTGCTTGACCCGAAAGCAGAATGGCGGTCCCGCCTTTTGTCCCGTTCAAGAGCTAAAGAAAATAAATAAATTACAGGATTACGGGCGCAAAAAAGAGAAACAGTTCACACACACAGATAGTTAAGGCACCAAACCTAACTGCTGGTAAGGAATAAGCGAACAATACCGATATAAGCACTAAAGATAAGCCTTTATGGACCTCTGTTGTGGTGTATTCACGATTTAATCCCGCTCCTCTGACCAAACCGAGGGAATCGCTCGTGCGTTGCCATGTGACGTTATACTGGCAATGATGAGTCGGTCACGAATAAACAACTGGAAACAATAGAATCACCACCCCTCCCCCTTGGTCTAGGCAAATCTCATTCAATAGTTATTGAAGTTTCACCAAATTAATTACCGTTATCTTCAAATGATTCTTCTCCCGGTTCTGTTCACGTAAAGACACATTGATTTGAACTCAAAGATACTTTTCATAGCTTCGACCAATTTTTTTTTTTCTATTTATATTGCGACGGCGCGTGCATCGGTGCTTCTTGTGTATTTCCCTTACCTGACAAATATTTTTTCAAAGTGACAGTCATTTCACTGCTAAAACATAATCATAGCAGGTCACCGAGAACGGTCGTGAGGTTACCGGTACCTGTTAACTCTTTTTAGCCCCATTAAATGTGTCAGCGACCTAGCTTTCCGTCCTCTAGGTTTAATGCTGTTTTTTTTTTTTTTTTTTTTTTTTTAATTAGTTTTAACTTAAAGCCAACATTAAACGGACTACCATTATTAAAATATTGTTATGCTGGTGATAGTATCAAAAAATTTCCAGAAGAATTCATAAACAAATAACAAAATAACAATAAAAAAACCCTATATTCCTTTTTTAAAGATGTAAATTGTCTGTACGTGTTTCTGGAAGCTGCTCCCCTTTTTTGGCGGTGATATAATTAACTCAGTTGGTATACAATGTGGTAACAGTGTAGCTACTCTTTCTAGATTTGGCAACATTTAACACTTTTATACATTAACCGCTAAACAGCTGGATTTTTTTTGTCGAAAATGATCACAAACTAAAATTAGCAACAATGAGGCTCGACTAGCAGAATTCACTACAAAACTATAAACTAAAGAAAAGTAAAATATGCGCTTCCGAGCAGAAAGTTGCCATGGGTTAAGTACGTATGTTCATTCCCCAAATAATAATATTTTTAACTGAGTATATATGGTTTTTTCTTTATCAAATAATAGCTAGGTGACCTCGTTCTCTTAATATTGTAACGTATCTCTTTGGTTAGACATGTTAGATCTTAGTTTCGAAGGGTAGTTATTTAAAACTTATTTTTGTTAACATAACTAATAAACAACCGCTAGGGAAATACTACAACAATACTTTATCATGAATCTCCCTTTCAGTCTATGCAATTGCAATTATAAACAAGGAAAGAATATGGAGATCTAAATTTAACCATTGAATTTCTTTAACGGACAGAATAAACATGAAACGACGCCTACCTTGTCCATGTCCCAAACTAAGTATTTGAGCAAAGAGAAAGATTGATAGAACCTCAGAAAGATTCATCGCCAATAAATCTTCGGAAACCCTCTGTCTAAATGTAGTTCTACTAGAGCAGCTATCTCGGTGAAGAAATAAAAACGTCTTTCGTGATATATAAGGTATTTCCACGTGTGCAAAATTACGTAATTAAATATGCCTGACATTTGTGGCATGTGAAGTAGACAACCGTTTCATTACCAACACCGGATCATAGCAGGTTACCAAGAAGGGTCGGGTAGGTACCTGTTAGGTCTTTCGTTTCTCTTTAAAATTTGTGATCGATTTTTTTTTCTTGAATTATAACGCGTGGTTCCGAATTTATGAGATTGAATTACGTTTGCGTTTATTAGAAAAAAGAAGATAGCTAGCCTTAACAGGGCTCGTACTCAGTTCCTTAAAACATTTTTTAGATAATAGAACTAAAAATGGAGAGTCCCCTAAAAAATTTTACCATAGGGTTTCTTTAACGGACATTTCCTTATCTGAGACTTACCCGTGGCGTAAAAAAAAAAAAAAAAAAAAAAAAAAAAAAAAAAAAACGAGCGTCAATACCGAGGTAATTTCCTAAACACGCAATCGGATTATTAGACTTTCTCAAAGCCGGATCATAGCAGGTTACCAAGAAGGGTCGGGTAGGTACCTGTTAGGTCTTTCGTTTCTCTTTTAAATTTGTCATCGATTTTTTTTCTTGAATTATAACGCGTGGTTCCGAATTTATGAGATTGAATTACTTTTGAGTTTATTAGAAAAAAGAAGATAGCTAGCCTGAACAGGGCTCGTACTCAGTTCCTTAAAACATTTTTTAGACAATAGAACTAAAAATGGAGAGTTCCTTAAAAAAAAATTACCATAGGGTTTCTTTAACGGACATTTCCTTATCTGAGACTTACCCGTGGCGTGAAACAAAGAACAAAAAAAAAAAAAAAAAAAAAAACGAGCGTCAATACCGAGGTAATCTCCTAAACACGCAATCGGATTATTAGACTTTCTCAAAGCCGGATCATAGCAGGTTACCAAGAAGGGTCGGGTAGGTACCTGTTAGGTCTTTCGTTACTCTTTTAAATTTGTCATTGATTTTTTTTTTCTTGAATTATAACGCGTGGTTCCAAATTTATGAGTTTGAATTACTTTTGTGTTTATTAAAAGAAAGAAGAAAGCTAGCCTAAACAGGGCTCGTCCTCATTTCTTCAATGTAAGAGTAATTATCTGAAACTCATCCGTGGCGTAAAACAAAGAACGAACAAAACAAGAACGAGCGTCAATACCGAGGTAATCTCCTAAACACGCAATCGGATTATATCCGAGCTAAGTTATTTCTAAAACAAAATAAAATGTTGATTCTTAATCGCATCTCTACCGCATGAAGCAGTACTGTTGAACCGTTATTTTCTTGGAATCACCTTAAAGAGATAATGATTTGAACTCGAAGATAAATTTCGTATCTCTAAACAAACAATTTAGTTTTCTCTGAATATTGAGACTGTGTGTGCATAGGTGTTTTTGACAAAAAAAAAAACTATCTAGAAAGAATAGCTACACTGTTACTACATTGTAAACCAACTGAGTTGTATCACAAAGAAGGGAAGCAGGTACCTGGAACACAGACAGTTTAGATCTTTAAAAATATAGAATTCGACAAATAAGGAATATAGGGCCTTTTTCTAGTTATCTTGTTATTTGTTTATAGACTCTAAAATATGTTGACTCTTAATTGCATCTCTAATCGCATAAAGTAGTACTGTTGAACCGTTATTTTCTTGGAATAACCTTAAAGAGATAATAATTTGAACTCGAAGAAAAATTTGGTATCTCTAAACAAACAATTTAGTTTTCTCTGAATATTGAGACGGTGTGTGCATAGGTGTTTTTTTTTTTCATAACCTGACAAATATTTGCTCAAGGTGAAAGCCATTTCATTGCTAATACAAAATAAAAACACGTCATTAAGAACGGTCGTAAGGTTACCCGTTAATTCTTTTTTAGCGCCCTAATGTGTCAGCGATCTAACTTTCCGTTCTCGAGGTTTAATGCGGATACCTTTTTATTTAATTACTTTAACTTAGCGGCACCATCATTAAACGGCACGACCATCATTTAAGGGTTATAATCCTGGTGATAGTATCAATAATTTTTCCGAAGAGTTCTTACACAAATAACAAAATAACAAGAAAAAGGCCATTTATTCCTTATTAATTATTTTGTCGAACTCTATATTTTTAAAGATCTAAACTGTCTGTGTTTCAGGTAACTGCTTCCCTTTTTGTGATATAACTTAGTTGGTATGCAGTGTGGTAACGGTGTAGCTAATCTTTTTAGAATAGGTGGAATTTTTTTCGTTGAAAATGATCACAAACTAAAAGCATCATCAATAGCTACATTGTATCGAACGGATCAACAATGAGGCTCGACCAGCAAATTTCCCTACAAAACTATCTAGAAAGAAAAGCTACATTCTGCCTGGAGACACAAAACTTCGTTTGGCCAAAAGGTAGGCGAATAGATTTAGAGGTATCTTTAAGCGTGAAATAGTTAAAGATAAAAATGCCTTAATTTGCATATTGGTGAAAACAGCCGAATTGCACGAAAAGTTAAACTTATGTTTGAGAGCTATTTTCACGAGTATAAATCCTTACTATGACCTTCTTGCATTCCTCGTAATTTTTGAAGAAAAAGTAAGAATGACTCTGTTATGGAATGGACAATTTCTTAAACTGTGATTTGGAAAATGCGAGCAACGGTCATTCTTTTGAAACGAATATTGAATTACAACAGCGTAATTACGACAACAAAGTTGGCGATACAAAAACTTGTATGTTAACTCTCTTGTTTTCATTTTCCTTTTTTTTCCCTTTCAATTTACATATGTATGAGAAGCAAAATTATTTGTTGATGTTTGATATAGTCCAATTTTAGTTTCAAATACAAGAACATTCATTCATCTCTTTATTTATGCAATACCGTATATGTACATGCAAATAAAATTGTTCTTGCTTTAAAGTCGATTTTATGTCCAAACTTCCCAACAACAGTACTACGACGCAACATTATTTTACCCTTTCTTGATGGTTAAATACATGTGTATTTATGTATGTTTGCAAACAAAATAAATGAAGCACAAACTTCACTAAACATGTAAACATATTCTACAAACAACGTGTTGAACAACGAATTTATTGTTTCTAAAACAGACAACGGAAACTTTGAAGGAGTCAGAAGAAACCCGTGAAGCGTGTTTGTCGGTGAACAAGTAATATAAAGTACTTCAAATATGACAGCAAATACGATTTTGGGGAGAAATACAGCAGCAAATACCTGACCCCGTAACATAATAACTTGAAGTTATAGCCCCTTTATTCAAGGGAATGTTTAGAACCGGAATCATTCATGTTACGCTGATATAATATGCACCACATGGGAAAAATACAGGAAACCGGTGCCACTCGAATTTTCTTTAGGGCAGCTTTTCTTTTTTTCTTTTTTGGAAAACGAATAGATATGTTGCAGGGACATGTCCCAGCCACATGTAGCAGGAACAAAGTCAAAACATGTACAGACGCGGGCAGCGTAGCGGGAACATGCTATAAAAACTCTATACTCTTCAAAGGACGCTGCCCTGCTTCATTATGCGATATAAGACTACCCCACACACTTACAGATTTCCTTACTTATACAACATTGCAATTCAATATTGGCTGCGGTCACATCTACGACGTAACTTAAGTTTAACTATAGTTAGTCTCAAGTTACGTGACGTCATACCTAACTATAGTTAGTGCTTTCTGTCGTCTTTGCGGTCACACCAATGCAGTTAACTATAGTTATTTCTGATTAGCTTGTGAATAATTTGGTATTTAAATTAGTTCATGACAGCCCTTGTTGTTGATCTGTGTCCAGTTGTTCCTCAATTTTTTTTTTCTATTTTTGCACGGCATTTCGGCGTTGAAGAACATACAATGAAGTAAGGGTGCTAGAAACCGAATAATTCAAGCTCTACTTTTGCTAACACTGATGATATGTAATTTCTTGGCATGTTGTTTTTCTTGTTTTCCTTCCCTTGACGCTTTGTTTTGCATATTTATGTTCATCTCGCACGTGCGAAAATAATTGTCGCATTCTGATTGGCTTTTCGTTTGTAAACTTAAGACTAACCCATGAACCTTGCTTGGGTATAACTATGGTTAGGGCCTGTTTACATGATTCCGGAATGACTTTCATTCCGGAACGAAACTCATTCCGGAATGAAGTTCGTTCTGCATTGACATGGCATAGTCGACCGGTTCAACCAAAGGCATTTTCACGTGCGCGGTTTTCGCGCGAGATCATAACATGGTGGCGCATGTTTCGCGGGAGATCAAAACAAGATGGCGCATGTTTCGTGCAAACATGTTTTTGTGCCCATTATTTGCCGTATCTGCAATTTTAACGAGTAATTTGACCATAGAGCTGCTTCTTTAGGCTAAACAGTAAATGCTATGACGTTTTTCGCTCTGAATTCAAACTGTGGAGTCCGTATGCCGTTTCATGAGTTGCAATTTCATTTTGGAACGAAATTCGTTCTGTGTTTACATGATACCAGAATGAAATGTCATTCCAGAACGAAACTTTCATTCCGGAATGAAAACCGGAATGAAATCATTCCGGAATGACTTGACTTTCGTCTCGGTATCATGTAAACAGATACAGAGAAATGTATGGGGATGGAATGAATCATGTAAACAGGCCCTTAGTGTCTATTGTTTTGGATCAGCGAGGCGTAAATTTTCTAACTATAGCTAGGGCGAACAGAGAAGCGGCCACATTACCGAAATAGCTAACTATAGTTAACGCCGTCCTAACTATAGTTAGCAGTCTAGATGTGACCGCAGCCAATGTCTAATTACTCTAGTTCTGTAGCTCCTGCAAAACTGAAAATACCTCATCACAGCATTCTACAAAAAAGATGTTAAATAATGAATAACACTTGCTAGTTTTAAAGCACACATACGCGGGAGAAATATTACCACACTGTTGGATGATGGATGTAATGATTGTCACATGCCGGCAATTGTTAACTTCTAAATGATCTTGTTTTAATTTAATAGTGTATATGAGCTTACTTATGTTAAGAAATTTTTGAATTTTTAAGGTAAGATTTTTGTATGTAACTCGCTAAAGCCTTAAGGGGGAGACCCTTAACTACAAATGGTTTTTATGGATGACTTCTAACCATCATATCTTGAGCTCCATTAGTATCCAAGGTTTAGTTTTTGGCCATGTTTGTTCTATTGAAGGTTGCCTTCATTCTCGGTAGTCGTGACCATATTTGGTAAGTCACGGGACAAGAACACAAAAACCTTAAAAACTCACACAGTTTACATTTTTCCCCGTTTAAATCAACAACACGGGTAGAGTGGATTAAGAAGCAAAATCTGTATGTTTGTATGTAAAACATTATTTATACACGGCAAATCATCAGTTACAATAAGCTAAAGTAAGAAACTAAAACTAAAACTGCTTTACATGATTGCCGTGTGGGAATCCGATACATTAGCTACCTTCTTGATAGTTTTCTCAAAATTGTTAACTGATGGGGCATTTTTAAGACATTTGGGCATGTTATTCCAGAGCATAGCGCCGCTGTAAGAAAAGCTTCGTTTTAAATAGTTGGTATTTGGTTTGGGTAGCGTCAGCTTTCCCTCAGAGTCTCTTAAGTTATAAAAAGAGTGACGTTGAGAGAAAAGGTTTTGTAGGTAATCTGGGGCAAGGCCATTCATGGTTTTATACATTATCAAGGCTTTCTGTTTCTTTCTATGGAAAAATAGCCTCTCCCAGTCGAGTGTGGATAGGAGGTGGTTTGAACTCGTATCAAAAGGTGATTTTGTAATAACTCTGGGTGCACGGTTCTGTAATTTTTGGAGCTTGTCACTCAAGTAACCACTCAAACAGTCCCAAACCGGGCTGCAATAATCGAAATGTGGCATAATTAAACCGTTATAAATTTGAATGGATGACTTCTAACCGTGTGTAGCATGGATTTGCTGAAATTTACATTATTTTTAAAGTTATGACGTCAAAAAAATGACGTCATAGCTCTTTCAATATCGCGAGTCTTAGCACATCAATGCTACAGATTTTGCTTCTAAATGCACTCTACCCGTGCTGTTGATTTAAAAGGAGAAAAATGTTGCATTCTAGTCACGTGACGTTCCAGATAATTATGGTCATGACTACCGAAAATGAAGGCAACCTTCAATAGAACAAACATGGCCAAGATATGACGGTTAGAAGTCATCCATAGTAATCATTATGTATTTAAGGGTCTACCCTCCTTAATTAATATGTTTTAGTAGGGGGATCTTTTGTCGGCTATTTCACTATGACACAAGTTATTTATTTAAGAGGGCGTCCGTGTTAGAACCTTATTACTCAATTCAACGGCGAGCTGATTCTTTTACATATTGAAGTTTCATCTCCTCTCGATAGTATGGAGGTTTAATAGTTGAAATCTATTTAAGTTTCGTTAAGTTATGATTTTTTTAAAATACCTCCCAACAAACACCGGAATGTGAGAAACGTGACATGCCTGTAGTTGAAAGCCATTTTCTCGAATGTGGGACCTGATCTAGAATCGTGTCTATTGTAACTCCAAAGTACTAACACCATTATAGAAAAGTATGAAATAAAATTTGTGGGCACTCTTCACTGCGCGCCGTACAGAGCTCCACGAATTTCCCAAATATTCGCCATTTTGATCCAAAACAAAGAAAACGCTTCAGCGACCGATAAACCAATTCCAGAATGTAAATGTTTGGAGATGCGTTAAATACTGCTAGAAGTCAGACTGTGAATGGAAAATAATTTTGTTTTCACCGTTTCAACCGTTTTAGCCCATTTCTCGGTATTTTCAACGGTCACAGCAATGAATATTTCACTTTCGATCAATATGCAAATTTCGGCATAAGCGTGTGTTGTCACGGAACATCTGTATACCGCAAACAATTTGCCTAAAAACGTTCTCCAATGGTTAATTGCTGCTTTTGAGGTGACTTTGAAAATCGCCTTGCAAAAAATATAAAATATTGAATTGATCCAAATAAATGTGATATTTGTTACTGGGATATAATTGTCGACTTTCACTGAAAAAATCAGGGAAATCGGTGAAGGTCCGAAATTTGCCTTGTCCGTTCTAACACGGACGCCCTCTTAAGTCTGATAACGAATAGAACATGTTTCACCGGAGAAAGTGTTCACATCTTGCAGTGCATTGTGAAAATCATAATGGAACCTTGTAGAGGGAAGGCCTTCTTAACTATTTATTTGTTGCGAGCCAAACTTCACACATAAGTATTTTGGATCGAAATTAGCCAATCAAAAACTTGCTCTTTTTCCCGAGAGGTCCCCCTTGTGTAAAAGAACAACGGCGGTCAGTAAGATGTTTCCCTGCAACCGACAAGTTACCAATGGAAACACAGGCAGTTGCCCTTGACAAC
>NC_135759.1:6849980-6867480 GCF_052425735.1 Oculina patagonica
ATTAGTGGCATGTGAAGTAGACAACCGTTTCATTACCAACACCGGATCATAGCAGGTTACCAAGAAGGGTCGGGTAGGTACCTGTTAGGTCTTTCGTTTCTCTTTTAAATTTGTGATCGATTTTTTTTTTCTTGAATTATAACGCGTGGTTCCGAATTTATGGGATTGAATTACTTTTGCGTTTTTTAGAAAAAAGAAGATAGCTAGCCTGAACAGGGCTCGTACTCAGTTCCTTAAAACATTTTTTAGACAATAGAACTAAAAATGGAGAGTTCCTTAAAAAAATTACCATAGGGTTTCTTTAACGGACATTTCCTTATCTGAGACTTACCCGTGGCGTAAAAAAAAAAAAAAAAAAAAAAAAAAAAAACGAGCGTCAATACCGAGGTAATCTTCTAAACACGCAATCGGATTATTAGACTTTCTCAAAGCCGGATCATAGCAGGTTACCAAGAAGGGTCGGGTAGGTACCTGTTAGGTCTTTCGTTTCTCTTTTAAATTTGTCATCGATTTTTTTTCTTGAATTATAACGCGTGGTTCCGAATTTATGAGATTGAATTACTTTTGAGTTTATTAGAAAAAAGAAGATAGCTAGCCTGAACAGGGCTCGTACTCAGTTCCTTAAAACATTTTTTAGACAACAGAACTAAAAATGGAGAGTTCCTTAAAAAAAATTACCATAGGGTTTCTTTAACGGACATTTCCTTATCTGAGACTTACCCGTGGCGTGAAACAAAGAACAAAAAAAAAAAAAAAAAAACGAGCGTCAATACCGAGGTAATCTCCTAAACACGCAATCGGATTATTAGACTTTCTCAAAGCCGGATCATAGCAGGTTACCAAGAAGGGTCGGGTAGGTACCTGTTAGGTCTTTCGTTTCTCTTTTAAATTTGTCATTGATTTTTTTTTTCTTGAATTATAACGCGTGGTCCCAAATTTATGAGTTTGAATTACTTTTGTGTTTATTAAAAGAAAGAAGAAAGCTAGCCTAAACAGGGCTCGTCCTCATTTCTTCAATGTAAGAGTAATTATCTGAAACTCATCCGTGGCGTAAAACAAAGAACGAACAAAACAAGAACGAGCGTCAATACCGAGGTAATCTCCTAAACACGCAATCGGATTATATCCGAGCTAAGTTATTTCTAAAACAAAATAAAATGTTGATTCTTAATCGCATCTTTTCGCATCTTTTCGCATCGTTATTTTCTTGGAATCACCTTAAAGAGATAATGATTTGAACTCGAAGATAAATTTCGTATCTCTAAACAAACAATTTAGTTTTCTCTGAATATTGAGACTGTGTGTGCATAGGTGTTTTTGACAAAAAAAAAACTATCTAGAAAGAATAGCTACACTGTTACTACATTGTAAACCAACTGAGTTGTATCACAAAGAAGGGAAGCAGGTACCTGGAACACAGACAGTTTAGATCTTTAAAAATATAGAATTCGACAAATAAGGAATATAGGGCCTTTTTCTAGTTATCTTGTTATTTGTTTATAGACTCTAAAATATGTTGACTCTTAATTGCATCTCTAATCGCATAAAGTAGTACTGTTGAACCGTTATTTTCTTGGAATAACCTTAAATAGATAATAATTTGAACTCGAAGAAAAATTTGGTATCTCTAAACAAACAATTTAGTTTTCTCTGAATATTGAGACGGTGTGTGCATAGGTGTTTTTTTTTTCATAACCTGACAAATATTTGCTCAAGGTGAAAGCCATTTCATTGCTAATACAAAATAAAAACACGTCATTAAGAACGGTCGTAAGGTTACCCGTTAATTCTTTTTTAGCGCCCTAATGTGTCAGCGATCTAACTTTCCGTTCTCGAGGTTTAATGCGGATACCTTTTTATTTAATTACTTTAACTTAGCGGCACCATCATTAAACGGCACGACCATCATTTAAGGGTTATAATCCTGGTGATAGTATCAATAATTTTTCCGAAGAGTTCTTACACAAATAACAAAATAACAAGAAAAAGGCCATTTATTCCTTATTAATTATTTTGTCGAACTCTATATTTTTAAAGATCTAAACTGTCTGTGTTTCAGGTAACTGCTTCCCTTTTTGTGATATAACTTAGTTGGTATGCAGTGTGGTAACGGTGTAGCTAATCTTTTTAGAATAGGTGGAATTTTTTTCGTTGAAAATGATCACAAACTAAAAGCATCATCAATAGCTACATTGTATCGAACGGATCAACAATGAGGCTCGACCAGCAAATTTCCCTACAAAACTATCTAGAAAGAAAAGCTACATTCTGCCTGGAGACACAAAACTTCGTTTGGCCAAAAGGTAGGCGAATAGATTTAGAGGTATCTTTAAGCGTGAAATAGTTAAAGATAAAAATGCCTTAATTTGCATATTGGTGAAAACAGCCGAATTGCACGAAAAGTTAAACTTATGTTTGAGAGCTATTTTCACGAGTATAAATCCTTACTATGACCTTCTTGCATTCCTCGTAATTTTTGAAGAAAAAGTAAGAATGACTCTGTTATGGAATGGACAATTTCCTAAACTGTGATTTGGAAAATGCGAGCAACGGTCATTCTTTTGAAACGAATATTGAATTACAACAGCGTAATTACGGCAACAAAGTTGGCGATACAAAAACTTGTATGTTAACTCTCTTGTTTTCATTTTCCTTTTTTTTCCCTTTCAATTTACATATGTATGAGAAGCAAAATTATTTGTTGATGTTTGATATAGTCCAATTTTAGTTTCAAATACAAGAACATTCATTCATCTCTTTATTTATGCAATACCGTATATGTACATGCAAATAAAATTGTTCTTGCTTTAAAGTCGATTTTATGTCCAAACTTCCCAACAACAGTACTACGACGCAACATTATTTTACCCTTTCTTGATGGTTAAATACATGTGTATTTATGTATGTTTGCAAACAAAATAAATGAAGCACAAACTTCACTAAACATGTAAACATATTCTACAAACAACGCGTTGAACAACGAATTTATTGTTTCTAAAACAGACAACGGAAACTTTGAAGGAGTCAGAAGAAACCCGTGAAGCGTGTTTGTCGGTGAACAAGTAATATAAAGTACTTCAAATATGACAGCAAATACGATTTTGGGGAGAAATACAGCAGCAAATACCTGACCCCGTAACATAATAACTTGAAGTTATAGCCCCTTTATTCAAGGGAATGTTTAGAACCGGAATCATTCATGTTACGCTGATATAATATGCACCACATGGGAAAAATACAGGAAACCGGTGCCACTCGAATTTTCTTTAGGGCAGCTTTTCTTTTTTTCTTTTTTGGAAAACGAATAGATATGTTGCAGGGACATGTCCCAGCCACATGTAGCAGGAACAAAGTCAAAACATGTACAGACGCGGGCAGCGTAGCGGGAACATGCTATAAAAACTCTATACTCTTCAAAGGACGCTGCCCTGCTTCATTATGCGATATAAGACTACCCCACACACTTACAGATTTCCTTACTTATACAACATTGCAATTCAATATTGGCTGCGGTCACATCTACGACGTAACTTAAGTTTAACTATAGTTAGTCTCAAGTTACGTGACGTCATACCTAACTATAGTTAGTGCTTTCTGTCGTCTTTGCGGTCACACCAATGCAGTTAACTATAGTTATTTCTGATTAGCTTGTGAATAATTTGGTATTTAAATTAGTTCATGACAGCCCTTGTTGTTGATCTGTGTCCAGTTGTTCCTCAATTTTTTTTTTCTATTTTTGCACGGCATTTCGGCGTTGAAGAACATACAATGAAGTAAGGGTGCTAGAAACCGAATAATTCAAGCTCTACTTTTGCTAACACTGATGATATGTAATTTCTTGGCATGTTGTTTTTCTTGTTTTCCTTCCCTTGACGCTTTGTTTTGCATATTTATGTTCATCTCGCACGTGCGAAAATAATTGTCGCATTCTGATTGGCTTTTCGTTTGTAAACTTAAGACTAACCCATGAACCTTGCTTGGGTATAACTATGGTTAGGGCCTGTTTACATGATTCCGGAATGACTTTCATTCCGGAACGAAACTCATTCCGGAATGAAGTTCGTTCTGCATTGACATGGCATAGTCGACCGGTTCAACCAAAGGCATTTTCACGTGCGCGGTTTTCGCGCGAGATCATAACATGGTGGCGCATGTTTCGCGGGAGATCAAAACAAGATGGCGCATGTTTCGTGCAAACATGTTTTTGTGCCCATTATTTGCCGTATCTGCAATTTTAACGAGTAATTTGACCATAGAGCTGCTTCTTTAGGCTAAACAGTAAATGATATGACGTTTTTCGCTCTGAATTCAAACTGTGGAGTCCGTATGCCGTTTCATGAGTTGCAATTTCATTTTGGAACGAAATTCGTTCTGTGTTTACATGATACCAGAATGAAATGTCATTCCAGAACGAAACTTTCATTCCGGAATGAAAACCGGAATGAAATCATTCCGGAATGACTTGACTTTCGTCTCGGTATCATGTAAACAGATACAGAGAAATGTATGGGGATGGAATGAATCATGTAAACAGGCCCTTAGTGTCTATTGTTTTGGATCAGCGAGGCGTAAATTTTCTAACTATAGCTAGGGCGAACAGAGAAGCGGCCACATTACCGAAATAGCTAACTATAGTTAACGCCGTCCTAACTATAGTTAACAGTCTAGATGTGACCGCAGCCAATGTCTAATTACTCTAGTTCTGTAGCTCCTGCAAAACTGAAAATACCTCATCACAGCATTCTACAAAAAAGATGTTAAATAATGAATAACACTTGCTAGTTTTAAAGCACACATACGCGGGAGAAATATTACCACACTGTTGGATGATGGATGTAATGATTGTCACATGCCGGCAATTGTTAACTTCTAAATGATCTTGTTTTAATTTAATAGTGTATATGAGCTTACTTATGTTAAGAAATTTTTGAATTTTTAAGGTAAGATTTTTGTATGTAACTCGCTAAAGCCTTAAGGGGGAGACCCTTAACTACAAATGGTTTTTATGGATGACTTCTAACCATCATATCTTGAGCTCCATTAGTATCCAAGGTTTAGTTTTTGGCCATGTTTGTTCTATTGAAGGTTGCCTTCATTCTCGGTAGTCGTGACCATATTTGGTAAGTCACGGGACAAGAACACAAAAACCTTAAAAACTCACACAGTTTACATTTTTCCCCGTTTAAATCAACAACACGGGTAGAGTGGATTAAGAAGCAAAATCTGTATGTTTGTATGTAAAACATTATTTATACACGGCAAACCATCAGTTACAATAAGCTAAAGTAAGAAACTAAAACTAAAACTGCTTTACATGATTGCCGTGTGGGAATCCGATACATTAGCTACCTTCTTGATAGTTTTCTCAAAATTGTTAACTGATGGGGCATTTTTAAGACATTTGGGCATGTTATTCCAGAGCATAGCGCCGCTGTAAGAAAAGCTTCGTTTTAAATAGTTGGTATTTGGTTTGGGTAGCGTCAGCTTTCCCTCAGAGTCTCTTAAGTTATAAAAAGAGTGACGTTGAGAGAAAAGGTTTTGTAGGTAATCTGGGGCAAGGCCATTCATGGTTTTATACATTATCAAGGCTTTCTGTTTCTTTCTATGGAAAAATAGCCTCTCCCAGTCGAGTGTGGATAGGAGGTGGTTTGAACTCGTATCAAAAGGTCATTTTGTAATAACTCTGGGTGCACGGTTCTGTAATTTTTGGAGCTTGTCACTCAAGTAACCACTCAAACAGTCCCAAACCGGGCTGCAATAATCGAAATGTGGCATAATTAAACCGTTATAAATTTGAATGGATGACTTCTAACCGTGTGTAGCATGGATTTGCTGAAATTTACATTATTTTTAAAGTTATGACGTCAAAAAAATGACGTCATAGCTCTTTCAATATCGCGAGTCTTAGCACATCAATGCTACAGATTTTGCTTCTAAATGCACTCTACCCGTGCTGTTGATTTAAAAGGAGAAAAATGTTGCATTCTAGTCACGTGACGTTCCAGATAATTATGGTCATGACTACCGAAAATGAAGGCAACCTTCAATAGAACAAACATGGCCAAGATATGACGGTTAGAAGTCATCCATAGTAATCATTATGTATTTAAGGGTCTACCCTCCTTAATTAATATGTTTTAGTAGGGGGATCTTTTGTCGGCTATTTCACTATGACACAAGCTTAAGTTATTTATTTAAGAGGGCGTCCGTGTTAGAACCTTATTACTCAATTCAACGGCGAGCTGATTCTTTTACATATTGAAGTTTCATCTCCTCTCGATAGTATGGAGGTTTAATAGTTGAAATCTATTTAAGTTTCGTTAAGTTATGATTTTTTTAAAATACCTCCCAACAAACACCGGAATGTGAGAAACGTGACATGCCTGTAGTTGAAAGCCATTTTCTCGAATGTGGGACCTGATCTAGAATCGTGTCTATTGTAACTCCAAAGTACTAACACCATTATAGAAAAGTATGAAATAAAATTTGTGGGCACTCTTCACTGCGCGCCGTACAGAGCTCCACGAATTTCCCAAATATTCGCCATTTTGATCCAAAACAAAGAAAACGCTTCAGCGACCGATAAACCAATTCCAGAATGTAAATGTTTGGAGATGCGTTAAATACTGCTAGAAGTCAGACTGTGAATGGAAAATAATTTTGTTTTCACCGTTTCAACCGTTTTAGCCCATTTCTCGGTATTTTCAACGGTCACAGCAATGAATATTTCACTTTCGATCAATATGCAAATTTCGGCATAAGCGTGTGTTGTCACGGAACATCTGTATACCGCAAACAATTTGCCTAAAAACGTTCTCCAATGGTTAATTGCTGCTTTTGAGGTGACTTTGAAAATCGCCTTGCAAAAAATATAAAATATTGAATTGATCCAAATAAATGTGATATTTGTTACTGGGATATAATTGTCGACTTTCACTGAAAAAATCAGGGAAATCGGTGAAGGTCCGAAATTTGCCTTGTCCGTTCTAACACGGACGCCCTCTTAAGTCTGATAACGAATAGAACATGTTTCACCGGAGAAAGTGTTCACATCTTGCAGTGCATTGTGAAAATCATAATGGAACCTTGTAGAGGGAAGGCCTTCTTAACTATTTATTTGTTGCGAGCCAAACTTCACACATAAGTATTTTGGATCGAAATTAGCCAATCAAAAACTTGCTCTTTTTCCCGAGAGGTCCCCCTTGTGTAAAAGAACAACGGCGGTCAGTAAGATGTTTCCCTGCAACCGACAAGTTACCAATGGAAACACAGGCAGTTGCCCTTGACAACAATGTCGTTCTGACGTTAAAACCTTGTCATCAAATTTTCCTCGTTTCTCACTCAATTGATAATCGTAGTATGATACGAGCTCAGGTGAGCGACCATCCTCTGCTGTGTCTTGCTTGAACACTTACAAGAGCTCAGTATCGTAAACACCCACTCCAGTTACGACCGCTTTAATTTTCTCAATAACGAGGTTGCCGCTTACGCGACTTTTGACTTTACTTTGTTATTGTATCTCGCTGTACCGCGATTACACGAGAAGAAAATATATTTTGATTTTTTTATGCAAACTAAAAAAATATGATACATAGAATAAATTACTAACAAATAGAGTTTTATAGCTGTTTTAGGCTGCAGTTAATTTGGTTTGAGTTTCACTGTAAATGAAAAACGACTACAAAACTATTTACGGTCACCTCAAATTGACGAGAGATTGAAAGTGAGAAGGTGTAGTTGAATGCTTCATTCCGGGATCAATCAAAGAACTATGAGTAACTCTTTTCAATCAACACTTTCCACACAAAAACAATGATCTTATCCAGTACCAATTCAAGTTTAATTGTTCTCTCAAATTGAATCTATCCAGAATAAATTAGAATCATGCAGCGATTTGATTACTTTTAGTTCTCAGAACTACAGCCCATTTTATTTCCTGTGGTTTTAAAATTAAGTTTCTTGCGACAAAACGGAGCAAGAGGTTAGTTGAAGGGGCCTTATCATGATGCCAACCACTGAAACGAATAAACAGTTCTAATTTGTTTGATTTTCTGTCTTTTCATCCTAAAATTACTATTGTTATAGCCTGAGAAAATTAGGACACATATTGCACCAGATGGTTAATTGTTACCGTTGCCAAACAAACGCAAGTTACCTTGATGCAATAAGAAACAACCTGCAACTAAGGACTTAGAAAACTCGAGAATACTTCCAGAAAATAAAACTGTGAGTACCGTTGCGACAATACAACTAAGAGCTTTATTTCTTTTTAACATTGGAAAGTGTGATACAGATAACGGACGAGCAGACATTGCAACCTTCTATATAGAAGAAAGGGCGTTTAAATGCAAAGCAATAATTATTTTGAACGCTGTAGACATTGCAAATATTCGTAATTTATCAGGCTTAGAAATGCTTGCCCATTGAAACATTGTCCGAAGACTTTGCTTGCATGATGTAAAAAGCGAAAAGTAGTTCAAAAAGGCAGTAATACGCCACCTTACGCTTACTCCTTACCATAGAGAACGTATTACTACAGTTTCAAAGTGAACAAATTTGCATCCATCTGTGTTTCTATTTTTATTGTTATAACAGAAGAATCCCGATTTCTCGAATCCTTGGCTTCAAGAAACTCCCGAATTCTCGAGGCAATTTTCGTTTCCTTTAGAAAGTACAGTAGAATCCCGATTACTAGAACCTTCAGGCGAAACGAAAATTGCTTCGGGAAATCGGGAGGTTCGAGAATTTGGCGGTAAAATCGCGGAGTAGTACTATCCAATTACCCCAGATTTCTCGAATCTCCCGATTTCTCGAAGCAGCTCTCGGTTCCCGTGAAGGTTCTAGATATTGGGATCGACCACATTTTTCCATGGTCTACACTCTTATAGACCATAGAAATGACGGCAGAAAATGTTCAAAACTCAACTGGAACCACGAGCCGTTAGGTGAGTGGTTTCACTGCAAAGTTTTGGACATATTATGGCGTAATTTCTATGGTCTATAAAAGTGTAGACCATGGAAAAATGTGGTCGATTTGTTTTATACCATAACAAACTCGAACAAGTATTTATCAAAAGCGATGCCTGACCGTGAAGGAACTTTGCGGGGGGGACGTAAAGATCCCCGACACGTAAAAACGACAAAAGATGAACAAGAATGCAAAGAATAATAATTTTAATTACCTTTTATTCTCTCGTTGAGTGTGTGCCTATCGCTAGAAGCGAGGAAGATGATTTTTCTTTCTGAAGATCTTGTTAGCTTTCGTTCACTGAACGTCGACAGTTCGCTGAGTCCGCTGCCGGTTCGCTAGCACTGTTCTTCTCAGTTAGACAAACAATTCAAAAGCCTGGTAAGTTTTCTTTCGACTGATCACCTTAGTAGAAGTCAAATCTATATCCTGAATTCCGAAAAATAATGCGTATTTGACTCAAACAAAACAAGATGAAATTCGCTTTCATTCATGGAAACCAAACTTACACATTTCTAGCCCGCGCGTGTGCGTGGCGTGATCTGACGTCACTTTCATGGTCTATTCTCTCATCGACCATAACTTTGGACCAGTCAGCGCGCGATAATTCTCTCGGTTATGGTATAATACGATATTTTTTTGAACTTTGAGTGGGTGTTTGCGCTCTTCAGGGCTAACTTAAACTGAAAATTAATTTAAGCAAAGCTCGTCTTAGGCCTACTCTGGGACCTAAAGTCGCCTTAAGTCGCACAAAATCGCCTAAAGTTGCCTTAAGTCGTCTAAAGTCGCCTTAAATCGCCTCAAGTCGCCTTAAATTATGCAATCATATAAAAGCTTTGACACCGTCAAATGGTCCTAGCATGACTAACCTTAATATTTTTTATATAAATGTAAACTCCACGCCAGTGCTATGGGTTGGGGGAGGCGTGGTGCCTAATGGTTACCCTGCTGGACTCAGACTGGGTCAAAAAGTCTGGGTTCGTGCCCTGGCTGGGGCAATTGGGTTGTGTTCCTGGGAAAGACGGCTGAATAAAATGTTATTGGTGAAGGAATAACGTAGCATGTGAACACTGAGGCTCCCTGGTGGGGTTTAGAAAAAAATAATTATTTGCAGAGTGAGCCGAGTGGTTTGGGTATGAAGATCTTGCCGAGGTGTGCTCGTCTTTGTACCTTTTTTTTCATTCTATACCCCAACAGGGAGCCTGTTTACAAGCTTGGAGTACCGGTAACCATGTAATGGACTAGAATTCTATTCAGTGGAAAAGTAAAAACCTATAAAACTCTTAGCTGTTTTGAGCTACAGCAGGTATGGGACTCTGACCCAATGCGGTTTGTGTCCTGAGCATCATAGCATTTCAGTGGCTCATAAATCGGCTAAACTCACTTTTCTATAGCATGAAGTGACTAGGAGAATTGCTACACCTCCTGGATGCAATGCTAATCCGTTACAGTATATTATTATATTGTCAAGCATTTTCTCAGGTTGACCGAACAGTTTGTTGTTAGTCATAAACTCCAGGGTGAAGAGAAGGCACTGTGAAAGTAACTTGTCTCCCGAGTACCAAACCACAACCCAAGCCAAGCCATTACTAGAGCCTGGACCTGTCCATTCAGAGACCAACAAATCAATCACATAAAGACCAACATGTGCCCTACTTTTTTCTAGCAATATTCTAACATTTGCTAAAAATCACATTCACAGGCCCTGTTAACCGGAAGAGCTGAACGTTGGGTAACCCGAACACTTGCACATTTATTCTTTTTGCGAACAATGTGTTTACAATAAAGCTAGAGTAACCCTGGCAAATTGAAGTCAAATCTTATCAAAGACAACATCTAGAGAGCTTAATGCACAATGAACTAAAATCAGTATAAATGAAAGCATTCAGGTTTCGGTCATTAAGTACATTGTACTTACGGCACATTATTCGGATGATTTTCGTAATATTTCTTGCTGGTAGCCACTTGAAATCGATTGTGGTTTGCTTTGCTTCCTCGTTCTGTGCAAGTCGCCATATTTGATTCAACTGTGGGGGGTCTGGGTGCCAATGCCCGCGAGCCCACGTAAACAGTGGATTTTCGCGGAAGGCCATTAAATCCAAAATGGTGGAAAACAAAGAGAAAGCTATTTCTCACTTTTTTTTCAAATTTATGGGACGACGAACTTCGGTCTTCCCCTTCTGAATATTAACTCAACGAGGGTCCATAATAGTGGCCGTGTGTTTTTCTCGACTGATGGCTAGTTTTAAAACGACAATTCTGAGCTTGTGGTAGTGTTCGGAAATAGAAATCAACAAGACCTGCATGATCCTCATGGTGAACTGCATATGTCGCCTCTGAACTGAAGGTATTTTCAAATTAAAATATCAAAATCAATTTCTTTAAAACAGTCGCCTTTTATTATATTGTGCCCATGGCCAAGGGATTTATCGAAAGCTTCATATCAATTCATTTTCATTTTATATACACTCAGTTCAGTTCCTGTTTAAAAAAGGATTCTTTTTCTAAACCATGATTAAATCAACCATGATTAAAGTATGATACAAATATCCCATGTGAATATTAACTTAATTTTCGATTTGTATATTATAACTAGACACAACTTGGTGTCAAAGCGCCTTGTTGTTGTTTCTTCTGATGATGATAATGCGATTATAACTGTTTGATTATTATTGTGAGAATCAGTATCTGTTGGATTTACAGTGTAGGACCAGATTACATGAGCCGGGCTGGCCTGGTTAGCCGGGCTGGCTCGGTTTGCTGAGATGACTTCCAACCCGGTATTACATTAGCCGTGCCAGCCCGGGATGGACTAGATTTGGCACGAACGACGGTTTAAATTAAGCACCAATATAATAATAATAATAAAAAAACTTTATTTAAACTCGAATTTAGAGTAGCTTGACAAGCTAATATTTCCGAGAACGAAAAATAGATAACGAAAAATTAAAATAAAAATTACTATTTACATATTTAAAATTGACTTATATTAACTAATTATAAAAATTGTCATTTACATGCTTCATGAATTGGCTTTGCAGATGTGCCTTTTAAAGTCAGATAAGTTACATAGCCTTATAAAATTAGGTAGAGAATTCCATTATTTTGTTGCCAGGTAAGTAAAGGAGTGGAGACCAAAAGTTGTAGTTCTAGGTTTGGGCATTTCCAGTATATAGTTTCCACGCAGGTTGTATGAAGTAGAACGGAACGAGAACATGTTTCTCATATAGGCTGGATAGTCATTGAAAATGATTTTGGCGCGAAGATTGAGTTGGATGATGTTGATGACCTTTTTCAGCAATTTGGTGTTTTATTTTCTACAGTTATGCAGCTACATGAGTTGTTCTGCCTCTACATCCTATTTAGAAAGAAGAATATTGATTTTTGCGGTCGGCAGTGTGCTTGAAAGATCACCTAAAGTCGCCTAAAGTCGCCATGTTCTTTCTGACAATTTTGCCTAAGTCGCCTAAAGTCGCCTTAAATCACCTTAAGTCGCTTAAAGACACGGCGTCTCGTGTCTTTAAATCGTCTTAAGTCCCTTTAAGACAAGGCCTACTCTGGGACCTAAAGATAGATTGGTTAGAAGAAAAATAACCAATCAAAACGTTAATTGACAAAAATGGATGGCTACTTTTTTCGTGTATGAACCAATAATGTTGAAGAATACAAACAATGGTGCTACAACAGAATTTGAAAACTCAACGACGTCTCGTGAAACTTTGTTATTTTCTGATTGTTTGGCATCGATCCTAAATTTTAAACGGTTTTTTACCGGTTAATACGGTTTGGAGGTCACAAACGAGTTTTCAAGGTATATTGTTCGAGTAAAAGTATTAATTATGCTAATTTTTCGCCAAGGATTGAATCTATAGTGTGTATACAGTATAATGGAGGCGACAGGTAAAAGAGGCTTTTATTTGCCTTTACTTAGTTACAAAACAGCAAAAATCAAAATGGCAAGTTACTCTGCTGACCAGGCAATTCTTTTAGCCAGTTGCTGAATAATTGCAATTATTAAAAACTAGCAATGGTATATTGCAATTCCTGAGTTTAGATTGGTTAAAAGGCAATGGTATATGAGCTCATATACCATTGACCACAAATATGGTATTGCAGTTCTTTGGGCGTTTTGAATAAAACAATTATTCCACTCGCGCTTGTTGGATATGAGATCGTTATAGCCAACGAGGCGCGTAGCGCCGAGTTGGCTATCTACCATCTCATATCTACCATCTCATATCGTGGAATAAATAGTTTTTATATATATAGTTTTTATATATAGTGGAATATATAGTTTTTATATATCATATATATATATATATACTTCTTGAACTTGAATAGAATAAATTTGTAGAGCGCTCAACTCTGAGAGGAGCAGTGATAATAATGGTCAAAAGTAGGAAGATTTCAATTCATCGTTTTATTGCGACAACGCTGTTTCGTGTGATCAAAGTATGACCACACTCATCAGGCAACATCAACGAATGACCGTTAAAATACATAAACTGGCAATAAAAGGCTAACTTAAGGTTGCTATTAACAAGCGAAATGAACTAGCAAGCTCGTGCCCACACAGAAACAGATTCCTTCTCAAGAACTTTGTGATTAAGTAACGCAATCTTTAGTATACGCAATTTCTGTTTTCAAACCCTATAGTTTTTATATATCATAGCAACTGTTTTTATATCGCATAGCAACCTTAAGTTAGCCTTTTATTGCCAGTTTATGTATTTTAACGGTCATTCGTTGATGTTGCCTGATGAGTGTGGTCATACTTTGATCACACGAAACAGCGTTGTCGCAATAAAACGATGAATTGAAATCTTCCTACTTTTGACCATTATTATATATATATATATATATATATATATATATATATATATATGTAGACAACAAGTCGATAGACTGAAGACTTCATCTGCTATAAAAGTGCTCGATGGTAAAACCAGAGCTGTTACAACATAGAATAGTAGAGTCGGACTAATTCAAAACCATTTATTCGCTACTCTGAGTTTCATGCCTCATGCGAGGCAATCATCAGGCGACTGCCAGAAAAAACGGTTACATGAAAAGATATATAAATTTGAAAATAGGGAACAATGAGTACTTGCGTGACATGTCAAGATGTTATTGGACGGAAAAAATCTATATTAAGCTAACACGGTATTTAACAAGAATTTCTTAGAGTGTCGACAGATCGAAGTCAGTTCATTTCTATGATTGAGTGTTGACATTTCTGGTTTGCAAATTATAAAATATTTCTCACAAAGACACAGATTACATTTTTTGTTGATATTAGAATACGATCGGGCTTGTCTTATTTTCCGCCATCTTATCTCGTAATTGATTTTCCGGTCCTTGAGACTCCATATATACTTGCTGAGCTCGGTTGCATTCTTGTACCGTTCGTTTCTGAAGGAGCATGTATGGTTTCGGTAACGTTCTTTGAATGTCGTGTCACAAAGACCGATGTAGGTCTCTTTTGACTGAGGGGTGGTGACCTCTGCTTGATAAATAATGTTCCGCTCTTTACAATTTCTTTCAAGTGGACAAGAGATCTTTTTTCGGCAATTACAGTTGTTGACTTCTTTGGATGGATTGACAGGTTTGCTAATTTGAGCTTTGTTGTGGCTGGATATTATAGATTTAACGTTGCTCATACAGCTATAGCTCAGCTTAAGAGTGTTCCGGTTAAAGATTTTGTGAAGAGGGCTGGTTTTTGGAAAGTGCTGATCGATGAGTGAAAGAAAGCATTTGCCGACTTTGGTATCCACATTTTGGCTGTATGGCGGGTTGAACCATGTTATGTTCCTCTGCCGATTTCTTCTCGCTTTTGGTGCATCGGGAGCTGTGTCTTTGTAAGACAGGGTGTATTCATAGCCACTTTTGTTAAGCGCGTCTTGGTAAATGCTTTTGGTCTCGTCGAAACATTCTTTGTCAGAAGATATTTGCGAAAGACGTTTGTTGATCGATTCAGGGATGTTTCTTAGGATAGAGGGTGGGTGGTTAGACTGCTTGTGTACATACAACGGTACATTTCCTTCTTTTGTGTATGGAAGGTGTTTTCCGGTTTTTAGGTCGAGAGTGACATCTAAGAAATTTACTCTGGTTACGTTGGCCTCTACTGTAATCTTTAGATCATTGTCACGAAAAATTTTGCACAAGTCTTTCTTAATCCTCTCGATCTCTCGGGGCGTTTTATTGAATGCAGACAGCCCGTCATCGCGATAAAGGCCAATGTTGCTTCCGTACTTTTGGGTAAGGAGGGATAAGATATAGCAGCCAACCAGCTCGCAGGTTTCAGCGCCATCAAACGACCCCATGGTTACATCGAATCGATCATTGGAAGCTTTCTTTTCCCACGGGATGTTGTCACTGAACAGCAGTGACCTTTTGGCGTGGATGATGATGTCACGCTCGTGTGCGCTGATGGGTCGGTAGCTATTAGCAAAATCGAGCGCCTTGCAGAGTAGCTTCTCGGTAATTGACGGGTAAAAATCGCACACGTCAAAACATATGAAAGAGAGTGTTTCTTTGTGCTGTAAGCCGTTGAACCATTTTAGTACGCTCGACGTATTTTTCCACTGGTTGATTTGCGTTTTATTGATGATGGCGGTGTTGAGAAATTAAGGTTGAAGAGAAATTAAATGCACAGTCTGCGAGAATAGCCGTACATCTCAACCTTGACGACCGCATTGAAAAACTAGCCGAAAAGGAGGCATTTATCACTTTAAAAGATCACAAACCTACATTCAACGACCACCCGACCTGCCGCCTAATCAATCCATCTAAATCTGAAATCGGCGTGATAAGCAAACAAATCCTTGATGACATCAACACCGCCATCATCAATAAAACGCAAATCAACCAGTGGAAAAATACGTCGAGCGTACTAAAATGGTTCAACGGCTTACAGCACAAAGAAACACTCTCTTTCATATGTTTTGACGTGTGCGATCTTTACCCGTCAATTACCGAGAAGCTACTCTGCAAGGCGCTCGATTTTGCTAATAGCTACCGACCCATCAGCGCACACGAGCGTGACATCATCATCCACGCCAAAAGGTCACTGCTGTTCAGTGACAACATCCCGTGGGAAAAGAAAGCTTCCAATGATCGATTCGATGTAACCATGGGGTCGTTTGATGGCGCTGAAACCTGCGAGCTGGTTGGCTGCTATATCTTATCCCTCCTTACCCAAAAGTACGGAAGCAACATTGGCCTTTATCGCGATGACGGGCTGTCTGCATTCAATAAAACGCCCCGAGAGATCGAGAGGATTAAGAAAGACTTGTGCAAAATTTTTCGTGACAATGATCTAAAGATTACAGTAGAGGCCAACGTAACCAGAGTAAATTTCTTAGATGTCACTCTCGACCTAAAAACCGGAAAACACCTTCCATACACAAAAGAAGGAAATGTACCGTTGTATGTACACAAGCAGTCTAACCACCCACCCTCTATCCTAAGAAACATCCCTGAATCGATCAACAAACGTCTTTCGCAAATATCTTCTGACAAAGAATGTTTCGACGAGACCAAAAGCATTTACCAAGACGCGCTTAACAAAAGTGGCTATGAATACACCCTGTCTTACAAAGACACAGCTCCCGATGCACCAAAAGCGAGAAGAAATCGGCAGAGGAACATAACATGGTTCAACCCGCCATACAGCCAAAATGTGGATACCAAAGTCGGCAAATGCTTTCTTTCACTCATCGATCAGCACTTTCCAAAAACCAGCCCTCTTCACAAAATCTTTAACCGGAACACTCTTAAGCTGAGCTATAGCTGTATGAGCAACGTTAAATCTATAATATCCAGCCACAACAAAGCTCAAATTAGCAAACCTGTCAATCCATCCAAAGAAGTCAACAACTGTAATTGCCGAAAAAAGATCTCTTGTCCACTTGAAAGAAATTGTAAAGAGCGGAACATTATTTATCAAGCAGAGGTCACCACCCCTCAGTCAAAAGAGACCTACATCGGTCTTTGTGACACGACATTCAAAGAACGTTACCGAAACCATACATGCTCCTTCAGAAACGAACGGTACAAGAATGCAACCGAGCTCAGCAAGTATATATGGAGTCTCAAGGACCGGAAAATCAATTACGAGATAAGATGGCGGAAAATAAGACAAGCCCGATCGTATTCTAATATCAACAAAAAATGTAATCTGTGTCTTTGTGAGAAATATTTTATAATTTGCAAACCAGAAATGTCAACACTCAATCATAGAAATGAACTGACTTCGATCTGTCGACACTCTAAGAAATTCTTGTTAAATACCGTGTTAGCTTAATATAGATTTTTTCCGTCCAATAACATCTTGACATGTCACGCAAGTACTCATTGTTCCCTATTTTCAAATTTATATATCTTTTCATGTAACCGTTTTTTCTGGCAGTCGCCTGATGATTGCCTCGCATGAGGCATGAAACTCAGAGTAGCAAATAAATGGTTTTGAATTAGTCCGACTCTACTATTCTATGTTATATATATATATATATATATTCTAGTCAAGGTTAC